>NC_064452.1:8395000-8420000 GCF_023343835.1 Lagopus muta | reverse complement strand
GAGCCTTGCTCCAGATCCCAACACATCTCAAGTCAGCAGGGGCTGCCCCAGGACATTACCACTGCCTCCTGCTGTGCTCTCCAGGAGGACAGCAAGGAACGGGGGCTGCTTGGTCAACACGTGGCACCAGCAAGCATATGGCCCCAGCAGATCCAGCCTGCAGCTCGCTGTGTGCTGGTCTTTCATTTAGTCTGTTCTGTTCTCCACTCAAGAAAGTACGGAGGCTTCTCCACACTCCACCATGAAGCGGTAGCCAAGTGGAACTGAAAGTACAAAGCAAGGACTCACCTACACAGATCAACTTTTTACACTTAATAAAAAGAACTATGAAAGGATATAACTTTTTACATTGCTAAAACACTAAGAGCCTGATTTGGATAATCATACAAATGTGGCTGTCTACTTGAAAACCAGTTCAGGTGAGTGAGACCAGTGTGACACCAGAAACCCGAGCAGCCGAGCATCCACCATCCATCCCCACACTGCTCCTGGTGCAGCTCAGGGCCTCTGAGCCTCCGGTGTGTCAAGCTGGGCATCAATACTTACCAAAGGATCATAGAATCCTAGAATGGCCTGGGTTAAAAAGAAGCACAATGCTCACCCAGTTCCAACCCCTTCCTATGTGCAGGTCGCCAACCAGACCAGGCTGCCCAGAGCCACATCCAGCCTGGCCTTGAATGCCTCCAGGGATGGGGCATCCACAGCCTCCCTGGGCAACCTGTTCCAGTGCCTCACCACTGCAACCACACCACCAATCCTCTTGTCCCCATGGATTTGAAAATAGGACAAAGATGATAATTTATCCACTGAACTGAGAAACAAAACAAAACCTTTCCAGCCCACAAGTTTCAAAATAGCAATTTACTGGTACCCGAGTGTCATACTTCCCCTCGGCTGTAGTGATGGATTTCACTAACAGCCAAACACTTTTACCAGTGTGTTTTCCTCAGCTAATTCAGCGCTTATAAGATGCTGCTCAGCGACAGCCCTGGCAGCCAGCAGCTCCCTCTGTACACTCGTGCACCCAGCAGCACTGGCATGATGTGCCCAATGTGCACAGAGCCCAACAGGGAAAAGCTGCACCAGGGAGGTTCCCAGCTCAGCAGCTTGGTCCCAGCAGTCTCTGGTGTCCCTGCCAGGCTGTCAACCAGGCAGTGCCATGCGTACATCTGGGCTGCACCCCCTGTATGCAGGCATCAGATGGCAGCGGCTCCACGCGTGGCTGCAAACCTCCATCACCAGCCCCCAGAGCCAGCCAAGGCCCCCACAGCTCCTCATTAGTGATGGATTCTTATTTGTTTTGTGGAGTCAGTGGCTTCTACCAATAATGCAACACTCCTAATTAAAAGCCAACTTCTTCCGTAACCTACAAAGTCCTGTTTCCACCTCTGCCCAAAGAAGCAGAGAAATGGGAGCCCTTTCCGTGGCCTCGCTTGTCCTCCATTTAAAGGCAGACTCCACAGACAAAGTGTAAGTGCATTTTGGTTTATTTTGTTTTGTTCTGTTTTTTAAAGACGGCATAAAGCAGCAAAGTTTGAAGGACATCCAACATTTATGCTGTGTGCCCACTTGATATCACAGGGGACTTTCCATAGGAGCAAAGGTTTTCTTAATAAAGGGTCTCATTGGCCGGTTGGATCAAATCATGTAGACACCGATATTTTGCTGCTGGCAATACTTTAAACCCACAGTTAGGCAGGTGTAGAGACTGCAGTGGCCTTGAAACTCTAGCATGGTTTATACATGGTATACACATCTTTGAGGATTTGGAGAAATCTACAAGGGATCTAATGCTTTTCCACCTATTGACATTTACAAAGCAGTTTAAATCATGCATGAGAGGCCTCAGGCACATGTAGTTCACAAAACACAACTCTGTGCTCCCAGGGAATTTAAGCTGACCAATGCTCTTTATTAGAACCGACAGTGAAAGACAGCTACTGCAAAACCTCTACAAGAAGTGCAATGCAAAGATGACAGACTTAATGCCAGTGGATATATTATGCAGATTATCCATCTCAAGCCTTGCTTGTTAAATAAGTTTCATGCTTTCCTCACTCCCACTGCCTCTCTTAGGTAATATCCTCCCTGGCTTTATCATGGGAGCTGTTCCCTAAATTCCTTGATCAATCATCTGCTTTCCAGGACTTCAGACATGCTGAGTTAGCTCTGAAGATAAGACAGAGATGCTTAACAGTGGAAAACAGTTAAACCTTTTCACCTAACAGCACAACAGTGCCATGCACATACGAGATTAATACTTTAAAAACTTAGCAGCTATTTCGCTGATGAAAGAACAGGAGGAATTTGAAGGAATCCATCATCTCTGACAAGTCACCTTGAAACTGAGAATTCCCAGTGCAATATAATTTTTTTCAATATATGCTTTTGCTACGTACATACAAATGAAGAACAAAATGCTGAGATCCTTGCTCCAGTTTTGATCAGCTCTTAATTAAATTCTGAAAATCTCTAATACAGATTATCTAAGAATCTGTCTTCCTACCAGGAGAAAAAGACTACATGCAATTTGATTGCATCTTAAAGCCTGCAAACAGTGCTTAATATATACATGAGAGTGCACTCTGCATGTGGAACTCCTCTGCTGGTGACTGCTGCTCAAGCAAGTACTGCCCTGTCTTCACCCAGAACTGGAACACATGCTTGGTAGGGTCCAGAATTTACAGAGGAACTCCAGTTTGGATGTGAATTTCAACCAGTAATGAGTACAGCAGCAGCCTCTTGGAGTTGCATGGTGAAGTTTCCGACTGTGGAAGGGTTTTACCTGCATGCAGGTATGAAAATACAGGCATGAAAACAGCATTTAAAAAAAATAAATGTTTGTATATGAAATGCAAGCAAATATGAACATGTAATGTTGATGTATTATATTCTATATACATGTGTGCAAATGTAATGTCTACGTTACACACATCATTGAAATTAAAACTTCTAAGGAACAAAACTCAGCCCCACAGTGGTATCTCTGAATTATTACTGGTGGCTTCCTTGGCAGAAAGCTGGGTCGCACTCAGCTTGACCTAATCAAAATGATTTGCTTGCTACAGCACTATCAGCACTGCAGAAGTGTTATTGGCAGATTGAAATCACTGATGGCTTTTCCACAAATAGGAAACAGAAATGGATGTATACTAACTATTCTGCTTAAGGGGAATCAAGGAAAAAGATACATATATATATTTTTAACAATACAGGTTTGGTTTTCCTTTGAATCCCGGGCTAAAAACAGCAGCAGAAGCCCCTTCCCAAATGTATTTGATGAGCTCAAACAAGCTCAATGGGTCCTATTTACAATCATGCTTTTGTTACTGGGTGTAAAACACACAGCCAAGCATAAAGTATGACACCAAAGGCGAGATAAGAGGCATTTAGCGCTCATATGTAGCTCCACCTCCTCAGAAATCAGGCAGATAACAAAGAACGATTCATAAGATTTTAGACTTTGGCTCAGGGTGATGGAAATCAATAAAAAGGCTATAATTGACTGCAGTGATATCGGATCAAGCCCTAAATAGAAACCTGCACACTGTGGGGGGAGAAGTTAGACCTATTTGGCTGCTTTGTTCCCAGGTTCTGCTAAAAGACCATGGATGGACACTGCAGCTTCCTCACCTGGGAGCGAACTGCTGGAGCCAGGAGCAGGACAGCCCAGAAACTGGTGAACAAAACTCTGCAAATGCCCTGCGAGCTTCCCAACATCGAAACACACTGCCTATGTCAAGATCCTAATGTTGAACGTATTACATGGTCTTGAAAATTGGCAGGGAGGAAAGATCCAGGGAAAGTGGGGAAAAAAACATCAGATAGTAACCTCAACCCATAGCAAAGAGTATTTAAGCAAATGGCTCTAAAATTGCCAATGATTTTGCACATTAGAACAACTCAACCCAGGCCACTCTATGATTCCATCAGTCTATGAACTCGCTCCTCTACTGAAATTCTGAAGAACTTACTGATAGCAGAAGAGTTTATATGAAAACTAGGCAAAGAATACTTAGCAGAAAGAGCAAAGAAGAAATGTCTTGTATCAGTAAAACTGACATGTAAGCAGTTTTCTTGATCAAATTGTAGTTAAATTCAGAGGAAATGTAGTATTACCATGAAATAAGCCAAGTCTGTTTACCTTCAATAGCCTATAAATATCTTTCTAAGGGCAGAACAGCTGCTTTACTGAGGGAAAACCCATATGCAGTACAGTTTTTCATCTATAATTACAAGAATAAATTATACTTTGCATTTCTTCACGTCCAGATCTTATCTTTGATTTCACACGTGACATGGTGGCAATGAGACAGACTTCTCAGGGAGATCAGCAGGGGATATGTGAGGATACTGATGCTTCAAGTAACTCCGAGCAGCCAGCCAAGGGGCACAACGCAAACTCACCCCCAGCTACCATCCAGAAGAGATCCTGCCATCCCTCACCAAGGCAGAGGAAAGAAGGGAACCAAACTAAAACCGTAGGGTCTATCCATGCTCCAACAGTGACCATAAAGGTGCCGTAAGAGTGGTCCTCACACAGGCAACCCAACCCCTCGGGGATATGAAGCTGTTCTGGGGGCTGAGAGCACCTCAGCTTGCTGGGATAAGGGCTGCTCCTGGAACACATGGACAGCACAACCACCACCACCGCTACAGCACTGGAGCCACAGGGCTGCCCTGGAAGGTGCCAGGTTCCTGCTGTGCTCCTGCCCGTGCTTCGTCACCCCGTGTCCATGCTAATGGGGATGATGAGTCCAGGATGCAAACTGAGACAGCGCAAAGCAAGCTGGAAAATACTAGAAAACACATGACGTCTACGATCTTCTGCATATACAAACAACTTCTTTGCTCTGCTTTGATCCAGTGGCATACTAAAAACATTTCTGCCTGACCTGTGACCTGTTCGTTGTCATCTCTGGCCAGTCCCCAGTCTGTTACTAATTGGCACCACTGCTGTCAGCCTTGGGAATGAGGCCAAGGGCCAGAACAGGCAGGGAAAACTCCTGTTGGAAGCACGTGGGCAGGCTGTGCAACTGCCCTTATTCTCTGGGAAAGGAGCACGCTCTCAGGGGGATATTGATCTCAACACACTACTTAAAAATGCATTAAATACATTTTTTCTCTATATGTATTTGATAGATATAATTATGGTAGTCCCCAGAACAACATGCCTGTTTGTAGACTGCTTTCAAATTCATCTAATTTGTATTGCCAGATGGTATGAATGATTGCTACAGATAAACTTTGGATACGTTCCATTATTAATTGACAGAAGCATGGTCACAGCAGAACGCTCATCCCGCACCTCGTATCTGACAATTAATGGTTAAAAGATGAAAGCACTGAGGAAAAAATGAGTCCCAGGAGTCCCAAGTCCCATTTTATAGCCTTGAGAGCTAAACTTAAACCACCAAAATGTATTATGCTCTTAGATCTCTATACCAATCTTGTTGCACGTGTACAATTTCCAATCCCATCAACAGCTCCCTGCAGAAGCCAGGCTCTGGTCACAGTGTGTTATACACAGGGCTGGGAAACGCCACAGGAGAGTAAAATCTGACAATCTTCAAGTTCAAGAAATAAGATGGTTGTAAAAACCAAATGTCTCACTGCAGATGGTTGGTTTTAAGCTGGTCTTCTACATAAAACACAAACACAAGGACTCTGATGAAGAGCATAAAACGCTGAGCGTCGTAGACAAGACACCTGCTCCCAAAGCAATGGTGAGGTCCCAAGGAGCTGGAAATACCTTGCTGTCAGTATTTTACAAATCCATATCCAGTGATTGTACCCTCAATGAATTAAGCAAAAACTGAGAAAAAGCAAAGTGCTAAACTCGCTAAATTTTTTCATTTTTCAACTTATTCCACTGGAACACATATAATGCACACTGAACCTTTTATGTAAAAGGAGACGTTATGGGGCAAGAAATCCTCAGATTTGGGATAAACAACATTCACCAGTGACACACAGCTTAAAGACAAACAGATGAAGAAGTGTGTCCTAAGATGTGAGAAATAGATGTTTTGTAGCTTCTTGACTTGCAATGGTTGCTCCTCTAACTGAACAGCATGACAAACAATACAATCTTACAAACAATATTTCCACTTACAGCACAACTTCCATCTGCAAGCTCTTGCATGTCATACATGCTTACACACTCCTTTTCATAAATACATGCACCGAGCAGAAACTGCCAAAAAGGTACATAAATTACTTCATCTGAGGTAGGACAATACGGCCAGTTGGCAAAGAACACATGCACTATATCATGGCTTGATTGATGGGAACAGTGTTGTAATTGCAGCTGCAGAGTCTGTTTGGCAGAGATGAGGATGAATACAAAAGCATCAAATGATGTCTGACGGGCGCCCAGAGGTGACAGCCCTGTTCTCTGCCCTCCTGTAGCCCTGTGTGACTACAGTGATGCACCACGATCCCACGGGTTCAAAGAGCTGAGCTGTGGATTTGGGTCTATACTGTTAAGATGCTGGTTTGTGCAGAAGGTAGGTCTGGCAAAACACAAAACCAACCAATCAACCAACCAAAAAGAAAAAAAAAAAAAAACATGAGAAGGAAAAAAACAAACTGTGAAGGACCCAGAGTTCCCTGTTGTTTTATTTCAGTTGGGGCATTGCCCCATGCTACCCTCTGGTGCGTTCCTGGACCGTTTCCTCAGCCAGATCGATTGCTGTCTTTCCTCTGGCTGGTGCATGTGGCATGAACACAAAGGTGTGTACTCACAGTCAGCATCAGATCTGACTGTTCCCGACAACTCCTGTGATACCGCAACCTCAGGGACTTGAGGACACATCTGTGAGTAGATGTAGTAGTTGCCATCTGCACGAACTGCATTATTTAACTGCATTGGCACTGATTAACATTTGCTGTAACCTATGGTAATGGGCTCTGGGGGCTTCCCATGTCTGCTACACAGTGGCAGCTGATGTCTCCTGCTCCATCCTTAAAACAGGATGTTTTAATTTTTAATGGAGCACATGTTCGATTGGCTATACAAACAGGCTAATCTGCAAAGCATGTGCTCAATAACAAGCCAAGCTATGCAGCCAGAATAACAACACTGCTTTGCCACGCACAAGATGCAAAAGGCTCCCTGCTTCATGCCATCGTTGCTCAGTGCTGATGGTCAGGAGGAATGACTGCTCACGTTCCCCATTTTCAACAGCGGCCCTTAGGAATTAGCTCCCACCTTCCATGCACCTCAGGCTGCTGGCTCATTTCCCACCTGGGAAACCGAAGCAGAGAGCCGACAAAGTTCAGGTGCCTGGAACAGAAACCGCAGTGGTGCAGCAGAAGAACTCAGAGGCAAAAGTACAGTGTAGGCTGGGAGGGGAGAGCACGGCTGGGGCTGGCACGTTTGGAAGAAAAATGAGCTGGTGGGCATTTAAGCAGACAGCAGAGAAGTGAACGCTTCCCTGCTGCTGGAAACAATACATAAATAACATTCTGCACGTCCATCCCTTCTCTCAGATCTCATGTAACCCACAGACACTTTCCTTCAGGGCATGTCTACTAAGATTACGGTGTCAACAGCCTGTGTTAAAAAGCATAAACTGCATACATGTTAAAAGAGTAAGGCAGAGGTGCAGCCTGCCTCCGTGATACCATTTGGTTTTGCCAACACAAACTCAGATGCATTTTATCTGCATTCTCAAAGAGAACAAGGGTCCTCTAGGCTGCAATGCAATGTTTCAACGTATTTATTTTGGAGGGGAAGTTCATGCCTTGCCCCACGTGCTTCCCTCGAGGCAGTATTTTAGGGGGGGTATCCAGACTGTATGTCCCACAGTCAAAGAGATACCAAAGATTGCTAAGAACAACAGACACATACAAACAAAACAGGAGAAAACAACAACAGAAAAGGGGCAGCCACTGGGCAGGAGCATTTGTTGGTGTATCCAAAAGCAGATGGGTTGGAATGCAGGAATTCCAGGCTCCTGCCTGTGAAGCCTTGTCAGGCTTTTCATTTTCCAGACTCAAGGAGTCTGCTTCTGTTCCTCTCTTCCTCTCTGAGAAGCATGTTTACCAAAGCTCAGTAGGTTTTCTTTCTGTTTCCTTGAATTGCTTGCTACCTCTGACCTGATTTGTCTACAGAATATGCCAAACCTTTAACAAGCATGGGCTGATTAAACAATTAATGGAATGCTATTTCAAGACAGCCTCATCTTGTTCCAAACCTGTACTCTGGACCATTTCTGAGCCACAAACATGAGCTGACCTTTCAAAAAGGTCACTTTTATTTTTCTGTTTTCTTCCATGATGAATTATGCCTTTGAGAAAGGTACTAAATCACTAAGCTTCTCAACAGATTCAAGAAAGTGAGAGGAATTTCATTCCTGTGGTCTTCACAAAGAACACACAGGAAGCTCTTTCATAGTTTGGACTGGTCAGTAGATCTAATGAGCTAACGAACATCTTTTTCTGCCTTAAGACATGCATTTTGGAGATGCTAATGTAATTATCCCCCACCTCTAAGAGGCCAACTAGGACTCAGTGAAAGAACTTCAGCACTGGGAAATGTGTTTCTACCTTTTGACGCAACGGATACATTTCCAGCAGAGGTCCACTGCCTGAGAACAGACCTGGCATTCATGCTTTACTACTGATTACCCTGGAAGCACATGAGAAAAATCAGACTGTTATTGCCTCGCTGGTGTTTTTGCAAGCTGTTGGAATATTCCAAAAAACACACACAAAACCATCGTAAATTCACTGCGAACTTAAACGAAGGGCAAAACATCCTCACACGTTTTAGAAACCTAAAACCCCATTTGAGAAAGGCTGCTCGGTGCTGGGCACAGCGACATGAGAAACAGTTGAGAAATCCCATCCTGAGGTTAGACGCTCCACCTCCCTTCCATCAGCAGCATGAGACCAAGTGCCTGAGCTGATCTCTACAATAACAAGATCTAAATCAGTGAGGGCTGCATTCGAGTTTAAAGATAAAATGAGTATTGATTGGTGTGCTGAAGTCCACGTGCAAAAGCAAGCTTTGAACCCTTTTGATAAGAAACCTTGTCAATCTGAGAAGCCAGAAACTCCCAGGAATGTTACCGGATTCTCATGCGGTGACACCTGGAGGGGCAAGCATAAGCTCTCTGCTTATCTTTGCATCTATCATAATCACCTGTGTCATGCAGGAAATATTTCTTAGCATAGCAGCAGTCATCTGAAATTCAGACAGTCTGGAGACAAAAAATGAAGCCCTGGAATTCAAGTCTCTTCTCCATGCAGTCGAGAAAGATGCACTCATCTCAGTTGTAACTCAGGAAGGTTTTGTCTGCCCTACAGAAAACGAAAAGCTGCTACATTAATGCACAAGGGTGTCCTTTCCATCAAGTTCCTTAATTAGCTTATCTGGAAAAAAAACTATACCAATCAAATTAAATATTAATCACATATAAACTGCTGATCACAATCAGCTGGGGGTTCACGCATGCAGAACGCAGGGATCGCAGTGTGATTTCTTTTCCCAGAGAGTTTCCTCCTGCTCTCCTTCCTTTGCCAATTTAGCAAATTCATATAAAAAACAAAGCTTGAGTTTTCCAAGTACAACATTAACAACAGACCAGAAGTTATTCTGCACTAAAATATTGAACTGAAAATTCAGTTCCTTTAAATCATTCTAAATCCCTGCCTCTGATTGGGTTCATTAATAAACATGCTGGTTTTGTTACAGGGAGTGACATATGGCATAATCCGCTAACAGGAAGGAGTATTTTGCATTTTATTGTAGAAAACAAACATGCAAACAGGTTTTCACAGATGGCTTTCTTAGCTTCTAGAAGGGGGAAAAAAAAAAAAAAAGCTTAATAATGCTTGAAAACAATTCTCCCCCCTTCCTTAAAAGAAGAGAAGGGGGAAAAAAATTGACTGGAACTGCTTTTCAATTAAAGGAAGTTCTACTATATGTCTCAGCTATACTCCAACTTCCTTTATGCTATTGCTACTTCTTTAGTTATGCATGAAATAAAAGCCTAACAACTTGCAGGTATCTGGCAATGTGCACCTAGAGAGGAAAGCAAACAAAACAAAAAATAAAGTGAAATTCTTGGCTGAATACTTGACTCCCTCCGTCCCCTCGCAGATTTCTCCTTCTGTAGAAGGATAAGATTTCAACCTTGATATCTGAGTGAGTCCAGTTCAGTAACTCAACCTTTCCAACAGGACAGTAAGACCCTACAAGACTGACTTGTTCTTCTGATGAAGTGCACCCAAGTCTTCCCTTCTGGGTAGAAGCTTTGTCCAACTGCTCAGCATCGAGAGAAAACCTCCAAAGAGATCAGAGCTCATCAGGAGGGATTTGGATCTCTGTAAGGAGAGCTCTGCCCGTATTCCCTCATTACTCTGTTGGTTTGGGCATGTGATAATGTGAAGCCTATGGTCGTGCACTTGGAATCATGATACCAGGCTGTTTACAATCTGAATCGTGGATAAGTTGCAGGGATAAGTTGCGTGGATAAGTTGCAGGAAGTCTGAGAAATACTTTATATAAAATTATAACATTTATATGCTTTATATAAAAATTAGAACAATCGTATGCTTTAAAATGGATAGAGAAAACGTAGAACATCTTTCTTGCCCATTCATTCTCACTTGGTCTTGTTCCACTCCTTCTTTGTCATCATTCCCCATTGCCTCTTGGAAACACAGCAGACCTTAGTCTGAATTTGATGGTGCTCCTTGTGAGGTCATATTTGCAGTATATTTTTCAGCAATCATATATTTTTCAGCACTGTCCAGAATATCCAGTGTTGCCTGATCCCAAGGCCACATCTTTCCCTTTCCTATCCCAAATCTAAGAGTTCCCATGGCTGCACCAAGCACAGACTCTTAGAATTGAGGTTGACAACAAACCTATTTTATTACAGCCTATAGCAGTACCCAAAATCTTTCTCAGTTCTATGCATGAACTGCGTATTTCGAGCTTCTGCGTGTGCTAAAATACAGAACAAATGCTCCAGAAATTTTCTGCATTAGGTGTGCTGAAGAGCTCACGCTGTCTACATGGCAAAAGCAGCCACTCTAATCCCTGTATCTCTTTTGCATAAGGAAACTGAGCTGACAGCATTTAATCAGCTCCAAATTTACACTACTGATCACCTTTTCCATTTAATCATGACTGCAGCCTTTCAAGAAGTAATTCCCTTTGGTTAAAATCAACCATGACAGGCTGTGTTTTTACACATTGTTGAAATGCGTAAAACAATCGGATGGAGAAAAAAATGCCCTCCTTTTTCAGAGCTGATTTACGATATATATGCAAACCCTATTAAAGTTAAACCATGCTTTTCAATGAAATGAGGATTTCCAGCAAGCTGCTCTCCATTTTATTTAAGGATCCCAATGACTGATACAAACAGTGGTAATCAGCTCTATTGCTAATATAGGATATTTGGGCTAGGAGATAACATACTTAACCCTTAAGTGAGAAATAGCTCATAAATCACAAGCATTTGTAAGGGAAGTATAATAAGACTCTCCCTTGTGAGCAGAAATCAAATGATATCCAGCTGAGACACATTATACTCCTTTCTCCAAAATCTAAAGGTTAAATATAAAAAGAAATTAATGTAGAGGAGGAAGATCAGGGGAAGTGGGACAGGAGTAGGCGGCAAAGAGGAATGCAAATATCTGAATAGGTGGGCTAACCTTCTCCCAACAGATAAGACAAACTGAGGAGGAAGCAGATGTGGCTCGGAAGAAAAGGAGAGCTCTCAGGAAATGACAGGGCCTGCTGGCTGCCTGCAAGCAGCCTCACATGAAGGGCAGGCATACCTCCATCATCCAAGGCCTGAACAGATGCAGGAACAAGAACTGCCGCATCATGCAGATTCAAATATGTGCAGGGAGCACAAAGCTGTGCTGAGTGCTCAGCGTGTGCCAAAGCCTCAGCGACCACCCTCTGCAGGGACCAAAACACCCCCGACCAGCACAAGACAGACAGTGGGAATCACAGAATGGCTTGGGTTGGAAGGGATCTCAGGGATCATCAAGCTTCAACCCCCTGCAGCCGGCAGGGCCACCATCCTCCAAATCTGATAATAGACCATGTTGTCCAGAGCTCCATCCAGTCTGACCTTGAACACCTCCAGGGATGGACGGGGCATCCACAGCCTCTCTGGGCAGCTGTTCCAGCACCTCACTGCTCTCATAGTAAAGAACTTCCCCCTGATATCCAACATGAATCTTCCCTCCTTCAACTTAAAACCATTTCCCCTTGTCCTGCTGTTATCTGCCCTAGTAAGCAGTTGACTCCCCTCCTGTTTGCAGGCTCCCTTTAGGTACTGAAGGCTGCAGTGAGGTCACCCTGCAGCCTTCTCTTCTCCAGGCTGAACAAGCCCAGCTCCCTCAGCCTGTCTTCATAGGGAAGGTGCTTCAGCTCCCCGATCATCTTTGCGATCTTCCTCTGGACCCTCTCCAACAGCTCCCTGTCTTTCTTGTACTGGGGCCCCAGACCTGCACATGGGGCCTCACAAGGACAGAGGAAAGAGGGACAAAGGGACAATCACCTCCCTGAGCCAAACAGAGATGTGAAAAAGATTATGATCATCAGTGGAGGAAAGGATCTGAGGCCAGCGGTGAGGAAGGCTGATGAAACCCTCCTGACACAGAAGAACCAAAGGCAGTGACGAATCCCTTTGCCTCTCATGCGAACCAGCTGTGAGAGCAGCAGGATCACACCTTGTGGTTCTGTCCCACTGAAGCCCAGCAGCGAAGCTGAAACTGCTGCATCCAAATACTGCCAAACTGCTAAAACAACATGCAAGCTACAAATGATTCATCATAACTATTCACTAGAGGATCCCACTGTGCTGTGACCGTCAAAGGGAGAGGTGAAAGCTACACTGAGCGGTCCCCACCGCATAGGAATGCTCAGAAAGACGTGACAAACACCAAGGGATTTTGGTTTAGATGCAAGGCAATGACAGAGGGCTGGGCTCTACGATGGCAGTTTGCTACATGCCATCTCCATGCTGTGGAGAGCTCACATGGGAGCGAAACCATCAATAGTAAGGAGTGCCTTGTTGTTCGTTTTGGTTCTGAAAGGTGGCTAAGAGAAGAACAGTGAGAGAGCTAACAAGAGGAGGTTACCTGGAATAAGAGCTGGGGCAAGGCCAAGGAAAAATGCCCTGGTTTTGCAGGTTTTCCTATGGCCCATCTGTAACTCAAGCTGATGGGTTCATCACGCGGGTTCTCTGGAGGGGATGCAGCACTAAAAGGAGCCAAGCCTATCACTGAAGATGTGGGAACCTTATTTTTCTGGGAGCTGGATAGAAGTACAATGCAGATAAACAAGGACATTTCCTCCAAAGATTACACTCCAGTACAACTTTTTCTGCATGCGTGTGCTGCCTGCAGAATGCTAAACTTGTTTCCAAAATAAATAGCTCCCAAAGAGGGTTTAATAAGGTTTGCTGTTTTCCAGAGGAAATAGATTGCAAACAAACTGTTTCCTGCTCCTATTTCAAGTGATTTTGGGTCCAATTATTTTCTTTTTTAGCATAAAGCTAAATGGACTATTCTGCCCTGTCCCTGACTGAGTCGAAGCGTGATTTCTTTTGATTATGCTTTTATGTTGCAAAACGTAGGGCTCCGCAGACATAATGGATGTCTCTGGGAGAGTGGCAGCAATTTTTTTTTCTTTTTTTTTCTTTTTTTTTTTTTCTTTTTGTTTTTGTTTTGTTTTTTAAGTGTGCCAATGCTTGTGGGAGCTCACTTTGGTGCCTGCTGGGACAGAATAAAAACACCGAAAGAGGCAGATGGAGGGAGTGAAGGGAAAAAAAAAAACCCAAACAAAATGACTACTGTCCACCATGCCTAAGGGAGGCTGGCACAGAGGTGGGCAGAATTCAATAGAGCCTATGTGGGGTTTACCTCAAGCACTAGATGAAGTCTGATTTCCGTTTTCTCCCAGATATTCTGATTATTGGGTTAATTCCCCCCTTCCCCCCCAGCTCAGTTTTCTTCTTTCTTTTTTCTTTTTTTCAAGTGGAGCAGTGATAATTAGGGGAAATCTTGGCAGTTTTCCCATCCTGACCTTTATTCCAGAGCGTACTTTGTGGTCCGAATGCGTCCTATAATAAAGCTCCATCCTTTGTTTAATTTGTAAACACTGTTGGTCAGAAAAGGGAAAGGGAGAGCAGCACTCAGTGTTTCTCTTGTTAGGAGGTGAATGCAATCATCCTCCTGGTATGGAGGGGAAAGCTGGCAGGTCTGTCACTGTCTGGGTTAGTGGGGTATTACCAAGAATCAAACCACTGACTTCCTTGAAGATAAAGACCTTTATGTTGGCTGCAGCTTAGGAATGTACAAAACATGTTCTCATCTTCCAAGTCAAAGAAAGAAAGAAAGAAAGAAATCTGTTTCTATTTGTCTGGTTGTCTGTCGCCCAGGGGCAATAAATTCTATTGCAGGGACAAGGATGAAAAATATTGTGTTTCATTTTTGATATCTGGATTTTACAAAAAAAAAAAAAGAAAAGAAAAGAAAAAGGAACACGAGAATAATCCTTACATGCTAGCTGCTGAATCAGCCTCCGAGGGCCCTTCATAGAGTTTTAGTGTGGGATCTCAGCTCTTAGCCCTAATTACAGTGACTTTTTGGGTGGTTTTGGTTGTTATTTTTTTGGACAGACCCAGAAAAAGGCAGGTGCCTTCGGTAAGTTGAGCAAAAATTCTGGAAGGTTTCATTTTCTTATAGATTTGTATCCATGACTCTGGGCAAGTCATTCAACACCTCTGACAAAATTTCTACTCGGGATCATGGCCCTGCTAATAAGGGAAAACTCAGAGTCATACTGGGGATCTCTGCAGATGCCTCCTCAGGAGGGTTCAACCTATTTTCTTGGGGAAAAAGAAACGACTGGATGGTCTTATCAGTATGGAAAAAGCCACAGGAACACATATTGTCTTAGGAGTATAACAAGCCACAGTTTGCGTATCAGGCATGAAACAGTATTGCCTCCTCTCCTCATATTCACAGGGAAAAAGATTTTACTCATAAGTCCCATTATTCAGCTGTGACATAATTTGCTCCTGGGAAGACAGAGTGGCCTCCAGTCCACTCCAGGTTCATCTCTCACATGCCCTGTGCTGCTTCTCAGCACGACAATGAATTCCACCTCTTAGACCCAACAGATGCACACAGCAGGAATCTACCTGCTACATGGAGAAAGGCCTCGGGACACATAAGTGACTATCCAATACCTGTCAAAGAGACAGACACTAAAATTCTTCGGTGGCTTTTAACTTAATATTTCTTAATTAAAATAAAATTGAAGAGAGGGGAGAGAAAAAAAAAAAGAAAAACAGCCCTTAATTGTGTCAGCCTGGAAAAAATCTGAGATTGAGGGCTCCAGAGAAGAGAAAGTCCTTTTGGATTAAAACTCTACATTTTATATTTTATCTCCAAAAGGCTATAAATGAGGTTTGGGATTTAAAAAAGATTTCATATGATTTTGTAATTACCCAAGTTACTATTACCTGATTAACACAGGAATCCTAATAGTCTGTTGCGCTTTCATTTCTCCAGTTGTGGTTGTCATGGGGCTCGACACCTGTCACCTGTTCATTTACAGGCATTTTAATTAACCTACATTATGTATGCTTTTTTTTTTCCCCTGGATTTAGTGCCTGAATTTCATATTAAAAAATAAAGTTAATAGCTACCTGAAGGAGAGCTGCTGCCAAAACATTCACACTCGATCCTGCCACATCCGTTTATCAGCACATGTTGCAGCAGCAGCAACCACCGCTGCTTAATTGGCAGAAGTATAGGGCAGAATAAATTCCTTTTTGCAGTGATATAGGTCGCATTCCCAGACCTAAAAATAAAGTCTTTCACAGGGCTGCATGTGGCTGTAGACAACTCGTATATGGTTGGTTGCATTCAGACCTACTAAGCTTGGTCCCTGATGGGTTCCAGAAGTGTGCTGTTAAGTTCAGCTCCCACCCATCAAGACATCTGAGCACGGGGCATTTGGAAAGATGGGATCTGTTGGATCCAAACATTTGGATCCTGGAACGTATTTTGCTACAATGCACAGAACATTCTCAAGTGCACACACTGGTACGTTGTGGGTGCTGTGATATGTTAGTTATCACAAAGCAATCAAGCAATTAAAGGGTTCTGATCATTTCGCGCGGGCCCATGATGACCTTCAGGGCTGATGAATAAAGGAGCACATGCTTCTGAAGCACAGTGTTGGTGATGATGGATCTCACAGCACATTTGGGCTACTTGGGCTGAACCACGGAATGCTCAATATCCTGCCTGCTGCAGAGCGGGCACTTCTCACGTTGGTGTAAATGCAACAGCAGCACCATTTCCATCGTACTGCCATAGCACTCCCTGAAGGACAGCCATTCACAGAACCTAAAAACGCTCTTAGAATATCCCACAAATCCGACCACCCCAGGCTGCAAGGCTGGGGAGAGCAACATCAAACTCAAGGCAACTTTGATAATGAAAAAAACAGACATTCATTTACGGCAAGACCTCCAGCCTGCCTGCAATGGGAAGGAACACAGCTTGCTTTCTGCTGCTCTCTTCTCATTTCCCTCCAGCACACAAGAGCTGCCTTCTCCTCCACACACCCGCAGCCTTTGTTTGTTCCTTCGCAGCTATGGGAGATGGGGATGGGGCCTGCAGGCCTCCACAGCTCAGCAGTTCCCAGCCCAGCTCCTGCAGAAGCGCTGGGCCTGCATGAAACCCTGCATGAAACCAACCCGGCAGGAGGGCGGCGGTTCTCCTGCAGATGCCAAGTGGCTGCACAGCACAAATCCAGGGCCCTACGTTTTGATTCTCAGTGGATTAATTGTCGAGATGAGCCACACTTCAGCACAGAACGAGGCAAGAGGCTTTTCTTTTTAGCACCGACGCCGCTCCTCAGAGCCTGGATCTGAGCCATCCTTTTCCCTGCTTTGCCCTCCACTTCTCAGAGCCATCTTCGCCCGCAGCGCCGCTCGCAATGGCAGCCAGGCAAGTACAGCTGGGAGCTCTCTCAGGGCCCATCGCTTCAACTGCACCGAGCCTCCTGCTCCAGGCAATGATCTGCTCTGGTTCTCCCCGCTTCAGCAGCTATTCCTCACCAGCAGGAAGAACAATAAACCCCCACCTCCACCTCCGAGCCGCGACCCGCAATGTCACGCGCCTGTGTCATTGCTGCTGAGCAGGGCAAAAAGCACAGCCACCAGGTTGTGCAGGTGCAGGAATTGTGTTCTGCCCACCCCTGACAGCAGCACCAGCAGAGCCTAACCCCCAACACAGCGCTCTGAGCAGTAGAACTGAGGGGAATGTCACCGTGCTGTGTGCGAGGTGAATGCAGCGAGCAGGATCTCCCACGTCTGCGTTGTAGTGCTGCAATAAGGAATTCTCCACGAGTAGGGAAAATAAAGGGCTGGAGCATACGGTTTCTATCTGTGCTGCGCAGAAACTGATTAAAAATGCTAACAACCATGATTGTCCAACAACCAGGAGCTCCCAAGAGGCTCATACACACAGATGGTGATTAGTTTGGGATGGCCAGAACAATCACTAGCACCATGTTGCAGTAACACCCACAGACTATCTGTCACAGTCCCAAGAGACACTTAAAGGCTGTTTACTTCATACAGTTAACTTGAACCATAAGCTTTACAAGCCTCTTTGATACATTTTTAATCACTCTCCCCATAAACCCCTACCATCTCTCTGCACCGACACGCGCCAGGCTCTGTGGCACGGCTCGGCGGTGGGTGGACGGGGGCTGCATGCAGCACTGGGGCCTCCCGGGCAGCTGGAGGACTGGATCCCCCCCGGCCCCATGCAGGTGGCACAACCAGGAGGTCAGCAGCAGCCGTGCAACAAGGCTTACTATGGTTGAACTGAGACAATTGTTGGGTTTTTTTTTGCAAGATTTCCTTTTTTCCAAGGAATTCTGTTGCTCCAGGCTAAGAAAATACTTTTATTTAATGGCTGGTGCGTTGTTTGGGAGGGTTTTTCTTCTTTTATCTTTTCAGTTAGGTCCAATATGCTGAGTGCTGTGTGCATTGCTGCTTCCAATGCTATCTTTCTTCCAGAGATTGTAATCTTTCTTCAAACAAAATGAACTGTTTTGTAATTTATCCCTCTCAAAGAAGAATCCCCAAACAACAAAGCAGCCTTGCCCTTCCCTTCCCAGCAAACCGCCGCCTCCTGATTCTGCAGTCCATCTCACGGGAGCGAATGGCTCTGTCCACCCAGAGCTCCATGTGCAGACTGAGGAATGGCTGAGCCCCCAAACTCTGCCCAGAGCCAGCTCTGGGGAGCCAGGAGCAGACGGCGGTGCTCAGTGCTGTCATCTTGGCAATTGCTCCCAGGAGCCAATACAGTGAAGTCATTGGGAAAGCAGGTTAATTTATGGCAGGAGGAGATGGGGGGCACTGGGCTGTGGAAAGCCACTTTTGCTGCCTGTTTCACCGGTGTAAATTTAAATAACTCCCACAGAGCAATCTGAGATTCACACTGAGCAAATGTTAGTAGACTCTGCTTCTCCTTTGTTGTCGTTTTTCCTCCTTTAATTGCCTCATCTGTTTGGAGAGAATACGTACCCACAAAATGGATCTTTGTTATGTTCCCTTTGCCACCTATAAAGCTGTTTCTGCTTCTGTCCCTTCCCCACATGAGATCACTTCCCACCTCTGTGCAGCATGAGGTAGCCTGGTGGAGAGGTCTAAGTACAGATCAGAGGAACCAGGGAGTTGTGGCTTCACACAGTGACCCGAAGCAAATGAAAATGGAAGTCTGAGAAGGTGAACAGAAATACTGGAAAACTAAGAGAGGAATGAAACGTGGAATAATCAACGTATGGCTCTGAACATCTAAAATTCTGTAACTCAGAAGTGCCAGTATAAACAGTATAACAGGTATGGATCAATGCAGTTACTATATTAGTGGGGAAAACAAATCTCCAGTTCTTCCTCAACAAAATACACAGATGTTGTAGGAGTTGTATTACCAGCACAGAAACTTTCCCCACTCACTAAAAGTATAGGCTGCTGTAAGAATTTGATGCAGATTTTGAAATGCAAGACTCACTTCTATTTTGCTATTTGGTCCATAACCCATCACAGACCTGTCTTTAAAAGCAATTTAAAGACATAAGGACCGGAAATTTCCACATGTAAAGAAACACCACACAAGACTTTTTACCTCCTGTTTGCCTCAGATGTTGCAGATCTGCACTGAAAGAAAACCATCTCCATAGCACTGCCCATCTAGGAAGACATCCAAAGCCCTTTCTGCCTGAACTCTGCTTCCAAAGGCTGGAGAGCACATCAGATGACGTGCTTTAACATCACATAGGCTGCACCTCCTCTCACAGCTCTGCACACCGAACACTGCAATGATGCCAGCACCTTTCTGACTCCCATGCAGCACTACAACTCATGCTTCAAGTCCCCAAGGCACTAAATGCACTAAATGCTGCTTGGCAGCAGCCTGCAGGTCGGGGTGTGGAGAACGCCCACCAGTGTGCTGCCCAGCACCGTCTCTGTTGCTTCCCTGTGTGCTCCTGTGTCTGTGCATCCATCTGTTTCCTATCCTGTGAGATTGTGACACCACGGCAGGGACTCTATTTGTTTGCTGACTACAGCACCTACCGAAAGGGGCTCTTGGCTCTTCCTGGAGCCCTAAGGAATGAAGCTGACTCAGTAATGATGTCGGCACTGCAGTGAGAGGAGGTGTGAGGAGCGCTGCCTCGGAGCCTAAGCCCATCCCCTGGGCAGCAGCACCCAGCTGGGGGAAGGCAGAAGCAACCCACCTTGGCATGCTGGAATTCAATGACATGCTAGGAACCAGGCTGCATGCTGTGATACAACTTAAGTCAATCCACAGAAGGGACAAAGACATGATCCAGCCCCTGCTCTGTGCCCAAACCACCAGGCAACATGCTCTCCTTGATGAGACTCCTTTCACACAACACTGAAGCCTTGGGCTCTGCCTTCCAGAGGTGAATATTAATATAGAAAAACTCTTCCCCACTCAGCTGGCAGAGTTAAGAGCACACTGCCCAATGCAGCAGTCAGAAGGAAAGCAACATGATTAATGGAAACATGCCTTGCTTACTCGTGAGCTCCTCTCTATTCCCCCACCCACACACATACATAAACTTTTACAGCTTTGGCTACTTAAGTTCTTATCCAGACAATCTGTGCAGGGTTATAAACTATGGTAGGAACCCTCAGGCTACAGGGTCCCTACATTAGCAACCACTCTGTATTGAACAATCCTATTGATACTCATCAATCATTTACTTGAAAAGAAGAAAATATATTAAAAGGGACTGCAGGGGATTTATCTTCCCATACTGATAAACTGTTAAAAATTAATGAACTAGAGCAACTCTGAAGGCACTGTAAAGCAACCAAAAAAACCCCCACAAAATCCCCATAGGCCCCCAGAAAGCTGAGAGGGTGCTTCTATGCTGAGGATACTTTGTCCTCTCTGGCCTGCTGGTTTTTCCTTTTGTGTGTGCCTACCAGCACAGATGATACTCCTCATCTACTGGTCTTTTCCTGGCATTCTGCACCCCTGGCACAGAAATGCTTTTCATTTGCTCCTGCAAGAAGGGAACAAAGATGCCACAGCTTGAAAACCCCATTCACTGACCCATGTCTGGATGCTAGTTTAAATCTGGCAGAAGGCTATTTAAAAACTTCCCAGCCTTTTCTATCCTTGAAGCTGTCAGATCTTGCAGCACAGCTACAGCCACAAAATTCAGCGAGGTGCCCAAACTTTGTGCAATACAAAGCTCCCTGGCAGCTTACAAATAGCCTGAGGGCTGTGCTTAGCTAACATTAAATGGAACAGATTGCAGCTGCCTTTCCTATCACACAAAGTTGTGGGCGCGGAGATCAGAGGTCTCGTCATTCACTTCTCCATAAAATCTCTGTCACTCTATTTGCTGTATCCTTGCCTGTGTCATTCCTGATCATCAAAAGCACGTTCATTGCACGTCGCCTTTATCTGACTCGAGCCGACTCGTATCTTGTACTGACAAAGAAATGCTTACGAACGCTGCATAATGCAAAGGGAGATTGAGGCAACTTGCATTTCTGAGTGCACACACGAGTGATGTTATTGTTTTCCCAGCTCAGGTGCATGCTTTGCCTCGCAAACTCCGCAGTAACTTTGCACACGGGGCCTTGCACCTATTGATCAAGGTGTGTCATGGATCGGTGCTGAGCAGAGGAGATTCCAGCACTGTGGGCTGCTGGCTTCCCATGGTGGATGGGACTGCTTGGGGGCAGCTTGTGTTGTAATGAGACTGGTGAGAACACATGGTGGAAGTGCAGGCCTGCATCGATGCAGCATGAAGTCACGTTCCTACTTCTCATCCCGTCCCCAAGTGAAAGACATGGGAAGAGAATGAAAACTCAGGTTACGAACAAAGAAAGGTGGAGAAAGGTTTTTTGGTATCAAAACAAAAGGTCTGGTTCTGAATGTCATGTAAATAATATTTTCAGATTGAAAAAGTTTTGTTCAGAATAAGTTTCAAACAGAAAAAAACAAGCTCCTGCACACTCTTTTGGCCCAAAAAACCCCAGTCATCATCATCAAGAACAACAACAAAACCCTAGCAAAAAAGCCATAACCAATTCTATTCTCATGTGCATGTCCAAATTCCAAACACTGTCATTACATATTTGCTACATAATTATTACTACATATTACTACATAAGTAATTCACTTACACAGGAGAAAAAAAAAAAAGAAAAAAAAAAGTGAAGTTCAGGATGCAATGGAATTAATCCAAATACAGTGAGATGTATTTACAACCAAACAAACCATGCAATACATTTAAACACAATTTTTCCTTCCCATTCCCTTGAATGGAATTTTTCTGTTAATGTTCTCATGAGAAATACCTGCTCCCACCCTTCATGCATACGTGGGAATAACGGGCAAAAAAGTGGAAGGCTACAGATCGAAGATCAAGAAAGGCATTCAGATGGAAAGCAAAGAAAAAATAGATAGAGCACATTTGCAGGTACACATGTCTTTGCACGTACCAAACCATTTGTACTGAAGGACACAAAGAATGATTTAATTTTCAGCTGCTCACAGATGGCAACTTCCCATCCTTGCTCCCATGAATCATTTAAGCTCTCCTCTGAAGCCTCCCAAATAAGACCTAAGTGATGCGAGGGGCGTCCAGCTGGGCCCTTTGCACACAGGTGAAATCCACCTAAATTCTTCATGGCGTAGGGGGAAAAATGAGGCCCACCTAATAAAACTAATGGCCATCATGATACTTTGCATTTCTAAAAGCCCTTCCAGCTCGGAAACTCAAAGCTTGGTAATTAATGTCTCTTTGATTTTATTCCTATCGATTAAAGATCCAGTGGAACAACAACAACAAAAAACGACTATTAATAAAAGCTAATGTGGTTTTCAATAAGAGTTTGTTAAAGTGAAGGGCAGCAATCTTGCTGTTCCAGCCATCACAGACAGACATCTAGACAGTACATATGTCCATACGCTCCCTAAATTAGCGCACCCAACACTCGGTGGCTGTTCTGGGAAATTAGGCGGTTGTGTATAGCTGTAATGAGGTCATAAAGGGTCTGATCTCCACCGGGATTTAATTAACTCTGAATCTTATAAATATTGTGCTGAATTACAGTTAAATTTGCATAAAGGTTACAATCAAGCAGGACCGGCTCGGTTTACCAAAACAGGCTAAAAATAAAACCTCCAAGTAAAGACCCTTCAAACAATGTTTTTCTATTTCAGTGCAGCTTTGTTTTGATCTCGGCCTGAACATATATTTAAGGGGAAGCGGGGCGGAGAGGGAGGGGAAGAAGGAGGTTATATTTCAAACAGACTTTGGAGATAATTTCAAACAGACTAATAGAATGGCTGCTTGCAGCCCTGAGATAACCCATCCCTCCAATGGCCTTGCTCTCAGTAAAAGGAGATTGTATCAAATATATACACAGCTATCGAGAAATCTTTCCCCCTTTTTTATTTTTATTATTAAAGTAATGCCAGACGTAAAATATCACTGCCAGGCAGACCAGAATGACATAAACGATAAAGGAGGAGGCAAAAGTGGTGTTTGTGGGAGGATCTGCTCCAGGGGAAGGCAAGTCTGGGGGCTCCTTTCCTGAAGCTCTGTTCAGGTTTTACCCAAACCTAAGTCTCACAGCTTCTGCGGACAGCCACGTGAAGGCAGCGTGGGCTTTCCTACGCTTGGGCCCACCGTATGACAAGCTGTGCACTTACAGCACTCAATTTACAACTATGCTAGCCCTAAACAAAGCGATTTTAGCCTAAGGAAACCTCAGAGCAACGCAGAACTGACCCAGCCACTCCTACATTTTGCCTGGTCACTGGGAGGGACAGAGCTGGGCAAGAAGACGGCCAGCACCGCTTGGGGCTTAGCACTGCAGGGCCATGCAAAGAACAGCTGGAAGGCCGCTGGCACTTCCCATCCTGTTGTACCCCATGGGGCTGGTGCATTGCTTGCTTTGAGAGGGTAGAAAGAGCTGTGCCCTCTATTGTGGCTGTGCTTTGTCTGGAATTTCACCTGAAACTCATAGGCAATGTCCCAGCTTGCTGAGGCTCACCCTGCAGCACCTTGTTAGCCAAGTGGACCACTAATGTTCTGCCAGCAGGGCCCTGCTGGCACATCCTCCTGTCCTTCCCTCTAGTCACCTCACAACTGTGAGCCAACCTCTGTCTCCTGGCTGGTATGTTGGACAGCAAGGTACACAATGAGATGAGCTCTACAGCCCTTGCCAATGTGCCCTGTAGGCTCCAAGTGAGTTTTCCTCTCTGCCAGTATGCGCAGTGCTGTTGAAAAACAGCTCTGCATGCTGGCCACACGCTCTTGGATCTGCTCAAGGATTGTCCCCAAAAACCATCTGGCACTGGTGTCAGTCAAGGCAGGCCACAAATCTCAGAGCAGGGCCTGCAGCCCAGCAATTCATCCCTGGGCATGAGCTGGCAGGGCACAGAACAGCAGGCTGGCATGGGCACGGGGCAGGAAGGGAGAATCTGTAGAAAACACGGGGTAGATGAGGCCATCAGGAGACAACATCACAGTACATGGAGCAACCTTGCTAAGCGAGGTGAAAAAGAGCAAAAGCTCTTGGTTGCCAAACCTGTACTGGCAGCTTTGTGCAGTTGCCCTGGTAGTCTGGATCACACTCCTTCATGTTTCACTTTATCAGGACATGCTGGAGCAACTGCCTCTTTTGTCCATTGCTTTGCTAAATGGATGGACAAGGAATGCCTTAGAAATGATTTTAGGTAATCAGACTAAGCAACATGATCTTTAAAGCAGCTGAAGAGGGTAATGTGCATCAAAATATGAACAACAAAAAAAAGATCTCGTAGATTGATTCATTGATTCATCTTCATCAAGAAGATGCCTTAAATTCTGTGACAGTCACATGGGAAACCATCTTCAGTAGGGCTGCAACCAGAATAGGACAGAGAGGTTACCAAGAGGGGACAAGCAGACCGGTGCACAAAGCATGCAGGAGGAAGGGATGGCTGGTGCAGCCTAGAACAACAGGCAAAGACCTGCTCTGGACATTGAAACTGCGTATTCACGGTCATACATACACTGCAGCACCAATGGATATTCACATTTACCTGAAAGCAGGCCTGTACTTCCACAGTTCAATGCTTGTCAACGTGTCTCAATACCAGCTACAGTTCTGCAGCAAATCCATACAACTATGGACCAACGGGAATGCTTTTGAGCTGCTAGGATTCCTAAAACCCTTTTTCCTCTTAACTCCCTGTATGTATTACTATTATCATTAGAAGAAAGCAAAATTCTACCATTCATAGCATATCCAGGCTGGAGAACATGCAGCTGCTTTCTTCCAGAAAGTGGCATTTTAAAACATGCACTTTCTTTAGACTCGTTTTTTTCCCCTTGTGAAAACCCCTAAGCACACACTGGACATACTGTAAGCACCCTTTAAGTTTCAGCCTG
>NC_064452.1:8235000-8392500 GCF_023343835.1 Lagopus muta | reverse complement strand
TGCTGTGTGGGAGGCTTGTGGTTCCCCTGTGGTGCTGACTGGGGCCAGTGGGAGCTGAAAGCAAAGAGAGCTGGGGGCCCACAGCATCTCGCCGTGTGCTCAGTACCTTGTAATTCTGTGGGGATCAAGATCGATTTGAGCTTCGCAGGCTCCAAGGTACAAGACATGACTTGTCTCTCTCTGCAGGTGTTTTTCTGACAAGTGGGTAGAGTCGTTGAGTTTCCCAGCTGACTTCTCAAGAGTCAAGTCAGAGAGCCTGAGGGAGGAAAAGCAGCGGCAGCAAAGCCATCTACTTTCTGCTTTCACTTAAGAGATATTCCTCTGAGAGTGAACGACTCCTACATTATCAAGCTCTTTTCTAAAGTGTCCATTTCTGTAATTGCTCACAGGTACACGGCCAAAACAAATCCATTTCAAGTCCATCTGCACTGCAAAATAGTGCAAAACACCACCACGGATGGCAGCAGCCGGGTCAGCGTGGACAAGGCAGCATGGATACCCTCAGCTCTCATCCACACCAAGCCCACCCCCAGCTCACCTGAGCCTGCAACTCAGTGACACCTCGTAATGGAGCAGGCGGAGTCATTCTCCACTTGGAAAGATGTAAAATGTAAGAGCAGACACTTCAGAAAGTAGTATGGTGTCACAGACGTTGCTCACCCTCAGGTGGCCATCCTGACTAAAGCATCTCACCACTTGGTTCCACTCATTTTCCCAAATACATAAACCCTTCACTATTGCAATTTTAATTGCAGGTTGCCGTTTTCATGGATTTTACCCATTAGAATCTCATGGTTGATATCACTGCTATTTCCCCTCAAAGCAAAATGGTGAGAACCTGTGCACAGAGAGTCAAGCAGAGGTGTCCCCTCATTGCCGGGGTGAAAGCCTTGCTCTGACACAGGCAGTGGGCAGCATGGATAGTGGGCCAGCCTTGAGCTGAGTTTGCACAGCTGGTGTTCACGACCTGCAGGTCCAATTTCCTTTGTACTGGGGCTGGAAGCATTCATCACTGCTGAAAATGAAGCCAACGTGTTTCAACTTGGAAACTCGACACAGGGACTGATTCATTTCCAGCTCCTATGTATATGTTGGCGTGACTGACGCTCAAATGTCGCCGAAGAATAAAGAAAGATCCCCTCCCCAGCCTTTAAAACAAGGCCATGGCTCTGAAGGGCACTGTGTGGTTCATTAGAGGTTTCTGTGAAAAACAGTAAAGGCACCAAATGATTCCACCATTTTTACCTTCCCGTTCAAAAGATTCGCCCTCAGATCAGACCTGGATTCCAAATCCCATTATTGCAATGGGCCCTCATTACCTGTGCTATCAGCGCCTTCCATAAATGCATCTTTTACTTCCTAATTAGGCCAACAAAGGAGGGCTATTAACAGCTAAATGTGTTACAAATGCAGCATTAGGGATAGAGACTATTGACCTTTTTACTCCGAGTGATCTATGTACCCCTTTGTTTTGCTAAACACAGCCTCCTCTTGTCAAGGCATCGCTGGTATAGGGAATATAATCTGTTCTCTGACTGCATACAGGCTTTCCTTGTACTCGATTAGAAAAATAAAGAAAGAACTTATCTGTACATCTTCCAAAGAAGGTTTCCCCTCTTCCATCACACACACAAAACTCACTATGGGTGCTGAAAGCCCGAATTTTAGTACTACTTGCAGAAGTCAATGAGAAATGGCGAGCCCTAAGCATGACAGCAAATCTGCCTGGAAGTAACCTCAGATGACCTGGGAGGGCTCAAAAACAATCCTGCATATTTTCAGACACTCTGATTTTTGTATCAGTTGAAATCTTGGGAATCGTATCCATATTTTTAAATACAACTGAGATCATCAGTTGGAAAAAAAAAAAAGAGAAAAAAAAACCCTCAAGGAATTCAAACTGCACATAATATGTGATAATAAGGCTGTTACTGTGAAGGACTCTCTAATCGTGTATTTATTCACCTGCTCCCCATTAGGCGGATCTGTTAAACCAGCACTTTGTCCATCAGCACTCGAGTGCTTAAAGCTGAGTGTGCCTCTTTCATAATTGCTGGCACCAGTGAAAGCCAAATTCTGAAACCTCTCTGAATGGGGCTCGCATTGTGGAGCACGCTGCAGAGCTCCCTGCTGCGCTCAGCTGCCAGAGCCACCAGCACTGCTTCACCTGGCAGGAGGCGGAAGGAAAGACAGCATAAAACTGGGAACAACAGGAAGAGAAAGGAAAAAAAAAGGAAGAAAATGGAGCGGGTGGAGGAATGCAGCGAGGGTCAGCCCTCACCTGACGCCTTCCTCTCCTCCCCGCTTTATAAAGTGAAACGCTGGCTGGGATTTATTGCCACGAAGAGAAAAAAGTTAACCACACAATCAATAAAATAAAATAAAAAAGTCCAATTACACTCCACGGCGGAGCAACATTGCATACAATCAAAGTCTCACTTAGAAGGATCTCAACCTACTTGGTAGCTCAGTTATGCAGTGGATATTAAGTCACACGGCCACGAACGTGAGACTGGCGGCGCCAGACTGGGCTCACATTCACAGCAAAAGCAATGAATGTTTTCCTACCGGTGGGAAGGGAAAAGGCACAGACAGCGTAATAAAGTCTTACTTGAACCTACTAAATCAGCTCACAACAAGCATCGCTGAGCCTTGACCAGGCTCCCCAGCAAGACAGGTAGTTACAGCGCTGCCATCCTCCCTAGGAAGGCATTTCCCTCGGTTTAGGTGACTCTTTGTAAGGCACATAGAGCTATTTTCCCCTTTCTTTCCATGATTCACCATTCATCCAGGCAGCAGCTTTATATCCAACACTCATATGCTCCATACTGCGACTGGAAATCTGCAATGTGATAGATTATGGGGAAAAAAGTGTGCAGAAAGTGTAACTATTTCATTGGCAGAGCAGGGAATGGCCTTGGTTTATCATAGTATACTGGGGAAATCACAGCATACCTCTGTTTCTCTATTTGTAAAAGGATGAGAGCATCAGTGTACTTTGGTAGAATATTTTATCTCTGTAAAAATCCTCGCCAGCAATGCACCATGAAGAATGCTTTTAAATGCTGAAAGCATCAGGCCATGGTTTCACATTCTTTACTACAGGTTCATGGTGCAGGATGTCCACTCCTCCACGTCTTCAGAAATGCATTCACGAGTTGAATTGAGCACAGTTTGGCAAGAAATGCTTCCATTAGTCTTAATGTTGGAGTAAAAATGACAGCATCTGACCCAGCACAAAGTCCTTTGTGTCACGTGGCAGTGGATTTTTCAAAAGTTGAAATTAAATCCCTAAAATAAGAATGTCTTTATTTAGAACCACAGTCTTAGACCAGATGAGAATAACCTAAATTGGGCATAGCTGCCTTTTAGCAATACTGTATGGAAGCTGAACTTGTGACTTTCACTTAAACCAGAGCGAGGAGGTTGTTCACATAACACAGAACATGCAACACAAGAGAAAACGTGGTGCTTGTAAGAGAAAACTCTGGATGTAACTTGCAGAGCTGAGATGCAAGGAAGCAACACTCAACATCACAAAGCAACACTGAGCACATCAGGGTAGATGACAGTCAGTTTTAAACTGGGCAACAGTGAAACTAAATGGGTCTGGTCTTACTGGCAGGTCTCTCACTGCAGAAAGGACCAGGAGCATTGCTTGTGCCCCGTCAGACACGGCAGAGGGAACATCAGCATGCCATCACCTGCTGCTGTACAAAGGCATCCATTTACGTTAATATCCACTTCTGTGGGAGCTGGTACCTAAACACCTCCAGCTGTGATTCATCTGCATCTCACAGAGCAGCTGGGGCAGAACTGGGAGTCCACCCAAAGCTACAGATCTCAGACCAGTGCCTTCCATTCACGAGTGCTCTTTTCTCAAGGGTCTTGTGTGAAGACCCTTACACTTACACAAACACACACAAATGAACCTCAGCCTTAAAACCATTCTGAAGCTCAGACTGGTGCAGTCACCTAACAGTGATCCCAGCTAGAAACTGGCTCTTGGTCTGATCATCTGGTTGAGTTTTTCTATTAAGACTTGCCCAGACCAGCTGCAGCAAGAGAAAGCATGGTCATGTGGATATGAGGAAAATCTCCTTCCTTGATTTTACTTAATTTCTATAAAGGAAGACAATTGCCCAAAACAAAGCAATCGGTCTTCTCTTTTTACATGTTGTCGCTCCTAGAATACCTGCTGCAAATAGTTGATTGCTAATTGAGCAACAAGATGTGTTTTTTAAACAGCATAAATCAGTCACTGGTCAAAACGGCTACTGGGGTCATTTTACCAAATGATTTCCACTAACGGTGAATTGTTCATAGGAAACAGCTATTTTTTTCATATTGTAATGTAAGGTACTCAAAGGAGAACAAAACGCAGACTATCCTAGCTTTGCAATCCACTCCTCTTTCTAAGTGCTACCTCTCAACTGGAAGGGATCTCTGAAGGCCATCTAGCCTAACTTTCCTCTCTCTCTGTCCCTGTGAACAGGGACACCATTGCTAGATAAAGCTGCCCAGGCACGGTCCTTCAGATCCACCTTCATCCTACTGTTGACCGCACTGCCTGCATGCCAGCTTTCAGGAGAAGAGCAATTCTCTTGCCTTGAAAAATGGAAACTCATTAAAAGCAAAGACTATTTCTTTGGTCTGGAAGAGAGCTGTTACTAGCTAATATCCTCCAGGAATGTGGAGAAGATGGGGAGGAGAGGCAGCACAGCATCAGGACAAGGGTGCTATCTCCTGTCATATTCTCCAAAGCGCCGGCATCAGTAACACCTTGGAAGCTGCTAAAAGCTAACCCAGCTTTGCCCTCTCCATCTACCAGCCTTATCTCCTATCTCTTACCGAGATTCCTGAAAGCAACAGATGCCATGGGTTAGGTGAGCAATGCTGACTCTTGCTAGACAACATCAGTAAGATTTTCAGGCTGGGTATAGCCCATCAACTTCATTTTGAAATGCTCGAAGTAATGGATGGTGCATCCTGCAAAGAGACCACTGGGATAAGAATAATAACAGAGGCATTCCTAGGGAACACAACTCTTGCATACTCTTGACAAAGATCCTCACATCATGCACACCGCATGATCTGTGCTGCTGTGCTTAGGGCATGTCCAGAAAGACAGAGTGGGAGGCTGAGTATGAGACTTGGATAAACTCTGCTGGACACAACAGCTGGGTGAAGGCTGGGACACACGGCTGTCACATCCATGCTCTATTGGGCCAATCCCATTCCTTACTCCACGCAGTTGCTGTAAGTTTAATGGCTGCCAAAAGCACTGAATCTGTGTCTTCCTTGCACTAGATAGCAGCATTCTTGGATGCAAACATTAGCACTTTACCCTAACCCAATTAATACCTAGTGTTCAGTCACAGCACTGATTAACATGTTGTTCACAGTGATTAAAACATTTCTTCTCCATTACCATACAGTTAAATGCTTGGAAGAGAGCTACAGTTAATGGGATACAGGCGAGGTTGCAAATCGTGGCTGTCACACTTGGGGAGGGGAAGGAGAAACCCCAGCCTTTTTTCCTGCTTCTTCCTCTTCTTTTAGAGTTGCTAATTAAGGGCTGACTTTTTGGGCAGAGAAAGAGGGGGGTGGAGGATGGGGAAAAGCAACTTTAGGTAATTGAAAGAATCCAATTCATGCAAGAGCCCGACTGGTGCTAACCTACATCATTAAAGTTGCCAGCTAACAAACATCAAACACAGGCCAGTATTAATGAAGCAGATGTATTAATTTCCGATTTCTGAGAAAGCTAAGCAACTGGCTGGCTTGCTGGCTTCCTCCGTCTCTCTCTCTCTCTCCCCATCTGACAGCACTATTAATGATCTTTAATGCCCCACAGGCACTAATGGGTCCCGCTGGGAGTCCAGAAATACTGCAATTTGTATTGAGGATTTAGACATAACAAAAAAAAAAAGAAAAAGAAAAAAAAAGAAAAAAAAAAAAAGAGCCCTCTGCTCTTGGGAGCAGGCGCTTGATCAGTCGTTTCCCCCTGCGGAATAGCACAACAGAATAATAAATGACAGCTCTGCGATTAAATCAAGCCTTCTGCTTTAAGTGCCAGAGAGTGTGTGATTGTCACTAACAATCTACCGCTTGTTAACACCGCTGGGGTATGAGCAAACAGCAGTCAACACTCCCCCACCCCCAAAACAGAGGCGGTCTACCTATTACTTCATTTATATCCCTCTGTCCTGAGGGGAAGCAATTCCCTATAGGTGTAGGTTGGGGGGTGGGGGGGGGGGGGCTGTTATTGTTGTTGTTTTTAAATAACTTTTGTTATTCATGTAATGAAAACCTGAAGGGAAAAGAAGAAGGAAAAAAAATAGAAAAGCCATCTGCTGCCATGCTCGGGCAGGCAGCGGCTGCTGGCCGCACCAAGGCGCTGCTGGGGAAATACGGGCAGGGGTCTGCAGCTCCCTCAAGGCACAGGGCTCCGAGCAGCCCTTTGTGTGGCTTAGTTATGGACAAATCCGGGTTCTCTCTCTCTTCCCCCTCACCGAGTCCAACGAGGGTCAGATTCTGCTCGTTTTGCCCAGCAAAGAGATCCCAGTGGGCCTGCTAAGTAAGGCTCTGCATCTGGCCCTTCCAGTGGGAACAGGCAGAGCAAACCAGCGCTGGATGGTGCAGTACATACCTAGATGCTGAGCACCTCCTCCCATTCAAGTCAATCCCCAAACTCCCACCAAGTTCAAAAGAAGCAAGACTGAGCCCCGGGGCTGTTTCTCAACGTGCCAACAGCATGAATTATCTGAGCAGGATAATTATTTTTCTTAGCCAAAAGGCAAGGTATTCTGTCTCACAGATACAAACTTTAAATATTATCCTGCTGTTTCATTCAGATGGAGACCAAAGAAAGGCACAACAGCTTATTATCGTGGAGTTTTATGTTCAGAAATACATCAGGGATAAGGCTTTAACTCTGACATTAGCTGTCCAGACATTTTCATAACACCAATAACATTTGGAATTTCATCTATGAAATTACTCATATCTTAAGCATTTTAGATTTACGGTTAAGACATAAAGAGACTTTTTGACTCCATCTGACAGAAGAAAGCAACAGATGGAGAGGAGGGCTGGGCAATAAAAAAAAATCAGGAAAATCAACTTTCTCTCAAACAATCCCTTAAAAACCAGCCTTCATAGCTGCCTCCAGATGATGCTGTTACGTACAATGCAACTATAAATTATTTATAGGTGATGAATGCAATGAGTAAAGAGTTTGGGTCTTAAACATCATGACTTGAATCAATTTTGACTTCACAAAGCAGGTCTGCATGCCCTAACTTTGTGTGCTCACACACACGTGCACGCAGAGCCATTTATTATGTTTCTCTTCTGCTCTCTGAGTTAGGCAAAATACCCTGAAGACCTATAATAAACTCACGGTTTCTTGGAGGAACAATTTAGGTTATTTTTAAATGTAGATCTTAAAAGTTGTAGGATTACTGGATGGGAAGATATCAATCAAGTGATTCAAAATGTCCATTCTCCTTAAGTGAGTGATGGATCTTCTTTCTTCTTGCCTGTCTTCTCCTCTTTTCTGTGTCAGTCATACAGCCAGGCTGCTATTCACACTTCATTCACAATCCTCTGTACCTATAATCTCTGTTATTTTGCTGTCGACTCCTCATGCCTCATTAGGCATGTTTGACACCTGCACCTAATACCTTTTCACGAGCAATGCAGGACAGCTTTTGACAAGAACAGATATTTTCCACAATAGCTTTAAAAGAAGGTCTTCAAGTGTGTACTCTGTGTATTTTATGGGGTTAATGTGATTTTTCCCTCTTGCTCAATAAGCTTACATCTTATTCCGCTCTCCTTGTTAGACACGACTGAATTTTCTTTGTCTCGGTTAGAAGTGTGTGTGCACGTGTCTGTAAGAAGGTACAACAGTGAGAGCAAAGCAGTAATTTGGGCCAACAGGGCCTGCATTAAGCACTTACATCAACGCAGATGTGTGCACTGTTATGTGCCTTTTTAAAATAATATAAACCTAATTAACACGGTAGCTTTTCTATATATAGGTATACATGACATTACTCCTAAAAGAAAATCATCTATTAATTAGGCTTGAACTACTTAAAATAGAGAACTAAATTACTCGAATTCTTCAACTAATAAATTACTGTACCACTCAAGAGCACAAAACTAATTCTTTTGGGACCGTAACTTCATTTGTTAAAGTGCAACGAACAGTTGCTCAATATCATAAATGAGTTAAAATCATTTTGAAAGCTGCAGGGTCACAAAAAGTCAAACAGGATCCTACGTGCCACTCATTTACTGAGGCTAGAGCTAATTGTGGAACACCCTACTGGGTATCGGCTCCAAAGAAAACGTGCACACAAGCTGTTGCTTGGGTGAGGACATACCTAAAGGGGCCTTGCCAGAGATATTCCTGCAGATAATAGGAAACAAATACTAAGTTTGGAGGCCTCGGTATGAAGGTATTATTTACGATGATGACAACAATGACTAAAATACGAGGATAAAGGGAAATTCCCTTCGCAAACTGGTTTTTCTCGTTGCCTGTTGGAATAAAAACGGTTAAGGGCACTAGCTTTTGGCTTGGCTCTTTTCACTCACCAAAGCTAGAACTGCTTCTTCAACAACACTCAGCCTATCCGCCAAAATGCAGCCCTGTTTGTGCTGCACACCAAGCAAAAACAGCCCAGCACTACGGGGAAATGCATTCCATCCCTCGGTGCCCCAAGCGCGCATGGTTCGCTTGTACCTTCCCTCATTGGGGCGCACCGCCTGAGGGAACCAGGTCATGTTTTCAGAAATACTAATTTCAGCCAAACAAGATTTTCCTGCAGCTGTTTGGCAGTTCTGTTTTGTACGCCGGAACGGCTGAGGGGAGCCGGGAGAAAAGCAGACTGAGCACCACTGACCAAAGGATGCACGCTCCCTTTCCCATTTTCTTTTAAAGTAAAGGTCTTTTGTTGTCGTTTAATTTCTCTTTCCAGTTCGGTGCTAAAGCAAGTGTGAGGACAGGCTGAAATGGCCACTGTAGAGTAATAATAATAGTCATATTAAAAAAAAAAATCCACAGGAATCAAGCATAATGATTCCAGCGCAGTCCCTCCCCGCTCCGTGCGGCTGGGCCTTCAGAAGGCCTCCCCTGCTATGTCTTTACACAAAGGAAACTATCTCTTCCCCACATCTGGCATTATATTTGACTGTCCTCACATTAAAATTAAATTCTGATAAAAACGGGCATAAAGGCGAAAGGGTTAGGAGGAAACAGTTCGCAGCGGTATTGATGAGAACAGCTTGCAGCTGGAAGCCTGAGATAACACAGTTTGTCAGAACGCTGTCACACAGCTGCCTGCATAATGAGGTAAGGAAAAAAAAAAGGGAAAAAAACCTCTTCCATTTGTTATCGGTAGAAATCTCTAAAGGAGATGCATCATTTAGAAGTAGCCTGACTAATGGTCAAGTTCTAGAGGGATGCAGATGGGATGTGGAAAATATTCCCCACCAGCAAAGCCCCAGGCTCCAGCATCCTTAGCAACGTGCACCTCATGCTGCACAAAGCTGGATGGCAGCACCCGATCTGGGCTGGGGGTTGAAAGCATCACAGTGGTCAAGCGTTGCTGATAGAGGGGACTTCTGAGCTGTTAACCCTCCTGTCTGACACTACAGAAGACACACACGTGAGCCGGAGTCCTTCATTTAGGATTAACTCACACCAGTGCCACTGCAGTAAAATCAATCCCATTTTATACTGTTGACAGAAAAGACTTATGCCCATACATCCTCTGAAACGTCTAAGGCACATTTTTTCAATGTATGCATTTGTTCAATTGACAACAAAACATTTTGGAGCACCATCTTCCAATTTTGTTCCAAGAAACAAGAGGATCGCTGTACATCGCAGTTCCTTGCCCTTTCAGGAGGATAGGCCCAGAAAATAGGAAGAAGTGACACGCTGCACTGCAGGAACTGCCAGATACGGGCCCAAGGGTCCGTCTCACTCATACCCTCCTGCCAATCCATGTGCCCAAGGCAGCTACCAGCATCTGCAGGGAGACTTTCTTCCAGTGGTGAGGTGCTGAAAGAGGCTGCCCAGAGAGGTTATGGATGCCCCATCTCTGGAGGTGTTCAAGGCCAGTTTGGATGGAACTCTGGGCAACATGGTCTAGTACCTGATCTACAGGATGTTTGCCCTGCCTGTGGCGGGGGAGTTGGAACTTGATAATTCATGTGGTCTTTTCTAACTCAAGCCATTCTGTGATTCTATGATTTATCCCCACTATTCTGGTAGCACTCAGTCTGCTAAAGGTGCCAAGGAAAGAAATGTATTTCAACAGACTTCAACTGAGAGTAGCTCCTTTTGATGGACGACATCAAGGCAGGAAGTCAAATAGGAGAGCCTCTCACCAATTTATTGCCATCACAAGTTAGATGCCTGGATACAAAGCTTTAACTGCTCCAAATATTTCTGTGTGCCTTTTCAAGCTATTTGTGCAATGTCACAAAAAATAACCCTGCACTCTGAGCAACCAGAGCAGAAGGGGAGGAATGACATCGGGGAGCAGAAGACTCCCTTGACATCCACCAGCATGATGAACTGCAATTTGTTAAACTGGTTTTGACAGGTAGAACTGGTATGTAAGACAGAAAGGAGAGAGGACATCACGCCAAAGAGGCCAAATATCGATTGTGACCTTTTACAGAGTAACACTTGCACTGTGCACATACGTCGTCAATGTAGTTAAAAGGCCAAGCACTGCTGAAGGTATTTCTTTTTCCCTTGCCAAATGTTAATTTGCGCCAAGCAATTCACAGGGACTTTACAAGGATCACAGCCTTCCACAGAAATCTCCTTCATACTTCCACTGAATTGTGAAAAACAGTTTTCATGATTTAAAGAGAGTCATATGGATTATTTCTTCTGTCTCCATGCATTTCTAGAGACATCAGAGATGGTTAGGTGATTTTGATGTGTCTCTCCCCTCTCTTTACATTCCTCATGTGTTGCTCATTTACACCATTCCATTTGGGCTACAAGCCATCCTCTGCCATGGCTTGTTTCATGATCCTTTACGTTTCTACTCCGTACGGCTGTTTCATTTCAAAGGGGGTTTCTGTTTCTGTCTCATAGAGGAGAGAAACAAGGGCAACTCCAGACAACGGTGCGCTCATCTGCAAAGCTGTTGCTACAGCAGAAGGAAACCTGCCCTGTTCTTATCTGCTACCCAGGCTTCTGCAAATGCAGGAGTAGCAAACAGATATTATTTAAAATAAAACAAAACAAGAACTTTACCTTGATATCTTCCTCGATGTTTTGAACGTTGTATATTTGAATTCGTTTATCTACAGTGCTTGTTTTGAAGTAACCCATTTACAAGAAGGAAAAGTAGTGGGAAAAATAGGAAAATGGCACACTGAAATAGGAATATGGAGTGACCAAAGCTGACTGTGGTTAAATGATGACCATTTAAAAGCCAAGGAAACAGAATCTTCATACTAAAAGGAGGCTCAACTGTCACAGAATTTAGATAATTAAATTATTAACATCCTTTCAATGAAATCTTGCAAAGACTTCCATGTAAGCCCTTAATTCACTTACTATTTACCAAATTTTGGCACTTTCCTTAAGCATTAACGATATCCTGATTGTACAGAGCCTTCTGATATCACACTCCTGGATGGAGCTACCCCAGATGTAGAAACTCTTAAGATTATCAGAGGGCAAAAAAAAAAACAGAAAAAGAAATACTGTGTGAACCCTTGGCACAGCTATCCCAAAAAAGCTCTTCCACCATCTATTCCATCCTCCACAGCCTGTACCCAACCCATCGACACCACACTTTGCAGCTGCAGAAAGAAGCCTACCACCCATACCTTTGCCTCTGGGCTTGCCTTCACTTACAGAGCTGACAAAGGAAGACGGGTGAAGAAATCAGACACTGGGAGATGTGACTGCCACTGCTGCTATCGAGCCTTAGGTCTTCTCACTCGGGTAAACTCTGAAGGACGAGCAAGAAGGCAGGCCTGGGAGGCCCATGCAGGCAGCGCTACCCCAGCCTGTAGCTGTAGGCACAGCATGCTGGAAGCTCACGCCAGATCTGCAGGACCCTTCCAGCATCCCAGTGCAGTGCTGACCCAAGGCAAGGTGAATTCTGCCTCTGCCATGCAGCCAGGGTGACAGCTGGAGCTTCTGCAGCCTCTGTGAGCTGCTGCTCCCCTCACATGGAATTTCCACCCGGTAACGTTGAGGTGTGTTTTCTCTCGTAGGCGAGTATAGCACTTGCTAACATCACAGGGGCAAGCTGAGCTGCACGTAGGTGTGATTTACTGCTCCTGTGTGTTCTGGCACTCACTCAGCCCCTCATCTGAGAACAGAGGCTCACGTTTTCTCCTTTTGACACTGATGCATCGTGCCTTTGGGACAAAACGTGTGGAAATGGGAGCACATGAAAGGAAAGGCGCACAATTATGAACCAGCTTGAGTTTGTATTTTATTTAAGCAGAAGGCGATACCTGGGAGTTAAGCAACCCTCCGCATCAATACCATAATCTCTGTGTGCTGCAAACCGGTGAGCACCAGCTGCTCCAGCCCTGGGGTTGTGTGGGGCAGCAGTGGGGTACGGCCCCAGCACAGCATGGCCACATGTAGGAGTGTTTGTGCAGAGGGTGTGCATCCTTGCAGCTCCCCAGGGGCTACAGATTAGGAGAAGAGATACCAGATAATTCCTAAATCTCTCCCTCTTCCACCCCCAAGCCATCATGCTTACCGCTGACATTTGTCGAAAGCCAGGTCTGGGAAATGTAAAGATTTGCCTAGTGTTTGCGAATCTGCCGACTGCCCTCTATTCATCTAATTTTCTGTAAGCGTATAGGTGTTAGCATCTAAAGCTTGTTTGCACAACCTGTGTGACACCACACCTTCACGTCCCTGCCCTTTCTGCTTCCCAGCAAAATAAATCATCTGCTCGGAACGTCCCACCTCCGGCTGCAGGCACAGATCACTGCTGTGCCACAGCTGGCTCCCGTGGCGGAGAAACTCAACACAGCTCTAAGTTACCTTGGCAGTCATGATTTACAACAGTATTCCAGTGAATCTAATCAGAAGTGTGAATACTCCCCTCCTATCTGGCACACATCGTTGGCGTTCTAATTATTCACACATTTTGGCAAGCGTTATGGTGTTCCCCTACCAAGCTCCTAATCCCTGCAGATCAGTTAAAATAAATGAAAGAGAGAATCAAAAGGCACTTAAAAATTCAACGGTTCTCTAAATGGGTTTGAACAGGTTCCAGATTATCAGCGGTTGCAGTTGACTAGCACTTAAAATTAGGCCCTCCCTCTCCTACACACCTCACGTTTCCCCGTTCTCATTTAAAGGAACTCTGCTATTCCAATTCCTGCATGTGCCAAAGCGTCTGAGTAAAGATGGAAACAGACACAGGCCGCTTATATTTAGTACACAGCACAAAACTTTGAGCTTTGGGATCTCGATTTGAAGCTAAGGACTGCAAAGTCTGTGTACAAAATAACGGCAAGAAGAGACTCCCACTCTGTGCAGTGCTCTCAGATTGCCGCCTGCAGACAGTCATTTTTGCTGGCTGCCTTTCCAAAAGCCACTTCACACGCTGCTACACGTAACCCCCCCAGCACAAAGCACAGCTCAGCAGCACCTCACCACACTGCTGGAGCCAGCGCTTTCCCCTTTAGCCTCACCCTCGCAGCCTCTCACTCTTTCCTGCATAAAATTTTCTGCTCCAGCTGCTCTCTGTGACCCAGTAAGCAGAGCTGGGAATAAACTATAACCTCTCCACTTCAGGTAGTTTAGCATTTCGGTCTCAAGCCAGTTTTCTGCCGGACCTACCATCACTCACACGCGCACACACTTGCGCTGTCATACTTTTCTGTTTCACTGAGTTATTTTTTAGCCAGCCATTTACGAGAGAAAAGACCGCTTTATGCTGTGCAGTTCTTTTCCTTCTCCATTACTTGCTCCCAGGTGCCCTGTATAACTGTGATGCTTTTGTTGCAGATTCGGCACCATACCAACGCAAACAGCACCCACACATGTCTATTTATTAAAGACTCCCAACCGTTTATGTACTTCTGTGTTCTGGGGAAGCACTGAAGAAGTAAAAAATGTTGACGTTCCACACATATGAAATAACACGGGACAGGTCAGCACCTCAGAACGACTCGTTTTTAAGGTGTCGCCACGGAAAGCAGCCAAAATAAATCCCCACATCACCATCAAAGGTCTTGGAGTGATGCTCAGAGTAAAACACAGAACTAAAAGGAATAGGAAAACACTAAGAAACACGTGTGAACCAGAGACCAGCAAACAGGATGTTTTCATGCTTCTGTGTAGTCTGCAACAATGACAGACTCATTTCTTATCTGGTGTAAATCAATACAGTACCATTAAGCTCATTAGGATTTTGCACATTTACACAGAATGGAGATCTGTATGGTATTGTCCTCAGTTTCAGCTTGCTATGAGAGAAATAGCTGGTCATGTGTCAACAGCATTGCAGTTCTGGAGGCCAGGAAAGAAAGAAAGCAAAAAACATGGAAAATGGTAAGTCACAAAGAGGGCAAGAACTTGAATGAGAAATGACATGTGGTATCTGGGAGCCTTTCCCGTATGCACGACCCTTCTCAGAACCATGCTAACATGGCCCTTTTGTCTGGCAGTTCTAGCTGAATGCACCTGCACAATAAAAAGTTGAACACACAAATGCAGCACGTCGAATCTTTGCAAATCAGCCTGTAAACATACATGAAGATACTCATAGGTATGTGCAAGTTACTTTACCATGAGGTCAGATACTGCTGGCTACACATAACCTTCAGGTTTCCATGTACAGATTTCAATCAGTCAACTGTTTTCCATTTTTTGCATTTTTTTAATATTCATCAGAGGTCAGAGAATGGTTGTGTTGGGCACTGTGCTGGTTGAAGCGTTCAAGAAGAAGCTCTAGGCACTGAAGACTTTATAGATAAGGGCCTCAAAATAACATGGCTTGTATGAAACCTATAGCCCTGACTGTCCATCAGGCTCCAGTCTAGTTCTATTTGCAGGATCCAGGCTGCCTTTAATGAGAAAAAAAAGCCAGGGAGTGACATGGGGACGACAAGAATGAACTGACAATGGTTACAGGTAAATCACACAGAGGGAGCAAGTTTACATTACTGCTATCTAAAGGCTCTGTCTTTGTGGTCTTATTCAAGTACAATATCCCACTGATTTAAAGCAGACTGCATTTGTAAAGAAAGTAATTTTTTTTTCTTTTTTTCTTTTCTGTTCTTCAAAACCAGATTACATTATTTGTCCTCTTGCAGCTTGCATAATGCCAGCATAAAAGCCATGAAGCTGGTGTGCATTCCACATTGTGTGCTCTGGCTATTACAAAAGCATGTGATTGTGTGTCCACAGATCTGGTCTGAATTACTGCAGAACAACATTCCTCATTTATGAGCACAGTCAAAACATTAAGGACATTTCAATCCTCTTTTTAAGCTGCACTCAATTTTAGTAGTAACCTTTTTGGAATGTTTTGTTGTGTTTTGTTGTTTTTTTTTTTTATAGATTATTAGCAACAGAATGAAATTATCCCAAACACATCTGTATTAAGATTGAATAGATTTTCAATAAGATATATTAATGATTGGATTTATATGGTGGCTCCAAGTGCTTCACAAATATTGATGAATTAAAGCCTCGTGACAGGCTTGCAAGCAGGACAATGTTAACACACCCTATTTACAGATGGAACTGTAAACTCTGTCAAGAGATATTCAGAGATTAAATGATTTGCTCAGGGTCACAAAGTCACGAATAGCACTCTGGAGTCACATGCTGCTACTCCGGTCAAAACAGTCTTCACATTATGAGTGATCAGCCACAAATGCAAACATTCATAAACCCTGACTTTACTCTGTGAGATAACCATGGTATTTACTGGCTACGAGAACAGAAGTTCTAGTCTTATTTTTCCTCATTAAGTCCCATTCAGTTTGCAAGCAAGACTTAAGTAAACATGATAAAGAAAGAAATAAATACATAAATGTCACCCATGGAAGGGCAGTTTGCTTTATTTATATTTTCTATTCCAGAAACGATGGCGATCTATTATATGTCCTTCAGTATAATAAATGAATGTAAACCGAGGAGATCTAAAGCTCATAATGGATAATAGTTTGTACCTTTAGTGCCTTAAAGCAAGGCAACTTGATACCATTAACAATTCCTTGTCTAGCAATAATGTTACACTATGTTTTCAGGGAGAAAATGGAAGAGATGGGGGAAGAAATAAAAAACCCTATGTCATTTGACAGAAACCACATGAGTTATTCACATGTATTCATTAGAAAGTTGTGATGCACGGTGTGTCTGCAGGATTCTCTTGGTGGCTTGCAAACAAGAAAAACAAACAAACAAAAGTGTATGCTGGATGGAAATAGGGTATTTCCACCACACCCGTGCTTCTGTTTTGAACGTTTCTTACCCAAGACTCCATCAACTATGCTTACTTCTCTTGGTTGTTGGGTTTTTTGGTTGTCTGTGCACATCCTAAACGCATTTCTAAATGGCTATAGTTATTTCTGAAGGCTTAAATGGCTAAAGGCCTTCTCCTGGGAAGAATGTGAGTGCCACTCTCATAAAACAGCACAAGAGGTTGCACCACTCTCCCCCATTATATGCCTCATAAAGGCAAAGAATGTTAATACAGAAGGAAAGAAAATCAAAGCTTGGCACGTAAAAGCAAACTTGAGAATGACCGCTGTGAATCCTGGCCTGATATAAGCTACAGGAGGAAATCACATGTATGGACCATATAGATGAATCTAGAACCATGCTGTGCAAGGTCATCTTCACTACTTCAGAAACAACACAAAATTGTAGCAGTGCATGCAATATTACCTGGAAGCAACGTAATATATCACAAACGAGCACAAAAAAGATGAACGCTCTTCCCAACAAAACCATTTTCTGTGGAGAGACCAAGGTAGATGTGTTTGCGTGCTCTCTGTTGCAGACTGCCTAATTGAAAGCAGCACAACGCTCCATATGGCTTGGTCACAACACAGAATCAGATTCAAAGATCCTGGGAGAGGAACGTGCTCAATGATCTCTTCAGATCTCCTGGAGGACAGTTAAGCTTGAACTCCTCTCTAACTTTGCAAGGGCAGCTCTGCTGCCACAGAGGTATCACAGAACTCGCACTGCCTGGCAGCAACCATCCCAACTCTCTCTCAGATACGGCTCTGTGAAAGTCCATCAGTGGAAGTGTCACACCAGTGGTGTCCAACCATCTGCTCTACCCAAATGGGTTTGATCACAGGCCTGGCTGTACTTTTTGATAGACGCTGCAGTTTTAAAACGCTGCTTGCCTTTCAACATATGCGGGATTTTCTTTTCTTCTTTTTTAACTTAGCAAATGTTGTGGTGCACTCTCATTTTCAATTTTAATAGCTAAAGATATGCACGCAAAAAGCATCCTAATTACTGCTTTCCTGGCAGACGCAGCCATTTCCTTGGGTTTTTATTGCCATTAGTTTTCCTCACCGATTTATCCTTAGCTACTCTCTTTGCATCTTCCTCGCCTCCCCTGAGCCCTTTCCTCCTCGCTTCTCAAGACTTGTCAGCACGCCTCCAATCCCCAGGAGAGATTGAAGGCCTTGTAAAACCCACTGCGCAAACAAGCATTCCTGTTCATTTATCACATTTAGCATGCGCACTTCCACACTCATCAAAACCAAGCCTGAGCTCGCTAAGTCATTTCCCTCTCCCAATTACAAATTAGTCCATTAGGCTGTCTGCAGTAGGCCCTCTGTTGCATCTTGGTAATGGCTTCTGAGATTTCCATCATAATCGTAATGGCTCCCTGTGCAGCCATGAGGGCAGATGGAGGCCGCTCGTGGGTAATGAGGTATCACACACTACCAAAGGGCACAGCTCTGGGCTCATTATTTAGTCTTGGCTGTTTTGTGAAAACAACAACAAAGGTAAAATGCTGAAGGGAACACTTTAGCATATTAAATTAACACTTCTTGAAATTTCTCTCTGTAAACATGCCATATTTTTTCTTTATGAAACATCCCATGTGTCTGAGCATGTGACTTGAGGGAGGAGGGGAAGGAGCTGTGGTGCTGGCACTGCCACGTCCTCCCCTCACCCCTAGAGCCTCTCCTATGGGAGCTGAAGGCACCAGGGGGAACAGGCAGTGTCTGGGGACCTGGCAGACTGCGGGGCCTCAATGAATTTGGCCCTACAATCCAGCCTGTGGAGCTGCTTGTCCTGACGGTGCTACCCGAGCTGTCTCTGAACACAACATCTCCAAGGGCTGTGCCCTGCAGGGATGTACACGTGTCCAACACAGAACCAGAGAATGGCTTAGGTTGGAAGGGATCTTAAAGATCATCCAGTTCCAACCCCTGCCATGCACTGAGTGCCCCACCAGCTCAGGCTGCCCAGGGCCCATCTGTGGCCTGGGGCACCTCCAGGGATGGGGCACCCACAGCTCTGGGCAGCAGTGCCAGGACCTCACTGCCTTCCGAGTAAAGAATTTTTTCCCTAACATCCAACCTAATTACCCCTCTTTAAGTTTAAAGACATTCCCTCTTGTTCTATCACTGTCAGACTATGTAAGAAGTCACTCCCCTTCCTGCTTATAAGCTGCCATCAAGTACTGAAAGGCAGCAAGGAGGTCCAGTTGCTCATTCTGGAGACCTGGCAATTTGGCTGCTCCTTTCCCCAAAACAGACCTGAGCTGGGCGCTGAGATCACCCCTGGTAGAGTCCAACAGCCTCCATCCCAGTGCTGGGGAAGGCCAGTCTGGCAGCTGAGCTGCTCGTCCCACAGACAGAAACCACGCTTAAGACGAGAAGGTTAAAATCAATATCAATTAGACGCTCTTTGAAATTGCTGCTCTCTTTAGATTTTGTGTATTGGATGTGAACTATTGCTAATTTGCCTTTGCTCCCAGCGGAGCAATAGCGTTCATGATATCAGATACTGCTGCACTCTGGCAGTAGGGATACTCAGAAGCAAGGCTCTCCCTGCAGCTGAGCTTAATTTGTTTTCCCTGTAGGTTTGTAGGCTTCTTTTTTCTCTTCTTTTATCCCTCTAAAATCGTGAGAGTATGAAGAGGGCCATGGAAGCACCCAAGCCAGCATGGAGGGAGGAGAGGGAACAGAGGATGAGCATGGGCAGGGGATGGAAGTATCCATCCCATAACCTCACACAACTTAAAACACAGCCAGAAGAGTAAGGCTGCGGAAGAGTGAAAAGTGTGTCTTTATGGGATTTACCTGCTCAGAGCATCCAGCTCTGGGCAGCATCTCCAGACCCACTCCCAAATGCTGTGCTGGAGCCAATGCTGAGTCACATCCTGAGATGTTAGACTGTGAGCCCATATTGAAAAATATGTTCCACATCAGGTATACTCCTCGTTGCAGGAGAAGAAAGTCAGCCAGGGCAATGATTCTTTGAGGTAAGGGGAGTGCAAACACAAAGTTAGCAGGTGGATTGCTTTGGTGAGTAGTAAAACACAAATTTATGAGCTGGGTTTTGTTTAAGTTGGATATGGATTTTTGAAAATGAAAAGGATGGATGGGGGGGATGGCAGTGAGACATTTAATCAATGTCATAAAAATGTAACATTCATTGGTCTCCTAAAATGAAATTAATAATCTGTGTAGAAGTATCATTAGAAGCTAAGTGACGTTTTTAGGCTTTGATTTGTAAGTTGTAACAAATCTTACTTCCACATATTTCAAACATTCTCAGTGATATCCATCTCTATTAAAACATACCAAAACCTCTTCACCTCAGCTAGAGTGGCCCATCAAGCATTTTTTCCCCGGCATAATATTCTTAACTAAAAAGATACATTAGCAGGCACAGACTTTCAAGTAATGAAGGCAGGAAGAGACATGCTCCGTACCATATTCAAATTAAATCAGGGATTTCAATACTCCCTGATTATCAGGGAGTCTTGTCTTTCACTAATAAATTTCTCCTTCATCTCAGGCACAGGCTTTCTAAGCTGATCAGATGTTTCATTGTATACAGAAGGGCGAAAATAAGTTGTGTGCATGCAGGGAGGAGGAGCGCACCTTAAAAAATTAGGGAAGTCTGATAGATAAATGATGGGAAATATTACATAAAAATGCAGCCTTATAAGAACACAAATCTGATTTGCATGCCCTGCTGAATTTAGAAGGATCTGGGGGAAGGAGTAGCTAATATACTAAGGCTTATTCTCCTTGCATTTAACGTCACATCAAAGTATTTCCATACATTTTAACGGAGCTACCTTTGATTTGCACCAGCTAAGTGAGATGAGAAGCCTGAGACCAGAGCAGGGATTACCCCATGTCATCTCTTGTACAGAAGGGAAGGTGACACATCTCCTCTCCCCTCTCTGCTTTCCTTTTGCCTTTCAGAACATATGGCAAAAGGGCATCAGGATAGATTCATTTATTTTTATTTTTTTATTATTTTTTTAATTAGCAACAGGGTCACAATCAACCCGTGCAACTGGGAGAGCGCATCTTTTCCTTGCAGATCTCTGTCAAACATATTCTAATTAAGCTGTTTCTGTTTCCATTATGAGGAAGATGACGGCAGGGAAAAGTTGGTGAGAGTTATCGCTGTGCACGTTTGGAAGTGACAGAGATAAAGGATAACCCCTGTGTTGTGGCTGTGACAACAGCAGCACACTGAGCCTCCTGCTGAGACTCGCTGCTGGAGCGCGGCGGGTCGTCCTTGCCTCAAAGAGAATAGACTGTGAACAGAAAGGAGAGATAAAGCTGGTATCACAATCCTATCAGCAAACAGAAACTGAGGCACGGAGAGATGGGACTCATTGCCCAATGTGACAAAGCTGCTCTACATCAAAACCAAGTGTCGCACCTAATTCTCCAAAGTCCCAGTTAAGTGCCTTAATCAAAAATTGCTTCAGGGCCTAGAGAGAATTGTCCTTTATATTAATTATCCTTTACGTTGAAGAGCGACGAGGAAAGTAGTTCTTGTTTTACTACTAGGCCAACTTCCAAAGGGTCCCGCGGAACAAAACATTCAAAACTTCGCAAGGGATTTTTGACCGATTTTGTTACCGCCTTTGATTCTAATTGCGTTACTCCATAATTGCTCTGCTACGTGAGAACAGGGCATTTATTTATAAGCTGTACAGGCTTCATTTCTGCATAGCAGGGAACTCGGTGGCACTTATCACCATTCTGATGTCCTTTTGTCACCTAACCCCATTCTAATTCAAAGACGCAACTTAAAATAAAGTCTCCCCTATCAGCAATCACATGAAATTCCTGACCATTTCCAAATATCAAGATGATATTTTTACACTCGCCCAAGGGCTTTGGACTCCCAAGGTTCATTAAGAATGGCTCAGGCTGCAGATCTGCAGCTTTGGACGTAATGAGTCTAGAGTCTCTTTGTTTGGAATTATTTTTCCCAAGGGAGAAAATTGAACATGGCAGTATACATAGATGCATATATAAATCACTTTCCCAACTTTCCCAACTAGGAAGCTTCAGGCTTCCCCGTAGTTACTTCTCTTCACAGCCTTGTGTGGACTCATGTGGCCACATCAGGAACATCACAGGTAAGTGACTACAAAGGGACACACACCAACATCACAATGTCAGAAGGCACATGCAGGTGCCCTACTTCATTCTCTACTTTTGAAGCACCACCTATTGACAGGTATTAAGAATAACTGCTGGGTGTACCACACGACATCCCCTCAGTACAATTTTTGAATACTTTATTTTCCACTGAAATTATTTACTTAAAGAATAAACAAAGGCCCCTCCCTTTGAGAAGGTTAGGTCTTTGCTCAAGCCCACAGATTTTAACCTCATAAATATTCCCAGCTATAAGATCTTATTAAGAAGGTATGTCTCCCAAGAGCATAAAACCATCAAGCTGTAAATTTTATTTAATTTCCCATGAGATTTCCTAGCCTCATACATATAATTAGAGTGCAGTATAGAGCACTTTTTGTGTTTTGTCAATAAATCACTAGGGAACAATCAACGTTTAAGAGGACAAGCTTTAATGATTTTTCAGACCCCTAAGCAATCATGCCTGCTACAGTGGCAAGCTGGTCTTTAACTTTCTCTAACTAGGATTGTGGACTGTAATGTTAGATAGGGTCCCAAACACTTAATCCTATTAGACTCCGCAGCCCAGACAATCATAGCGTACACCCCAGGGACATATTGATTTTGATTTGGTTGACAGATAAGACGAGCCAAGCTACTGTAGGCTATGCTTTATTAAGTGTTTACAAATTGAATATCTTAAGGTCTGTAACAAGCACAACTCCGCCACAGAGCCAACTGCAGATTTGCAATTACCTGTGCAGACAGACGAGATGACTCTCCATCCATCACTGAGAACACGTCTTACAGTATCAGTAGCATCGAGGGCAGCCAGTCAAGAGGCACTCCCCTGTTCCTACCCAGGAAGACGAAAGCCTCTATTGTCTGTACTTCAGTACAGCCTCTTGAGAAACCCAAGTCTTCTCATAAGACTTTTGTTCGTGGTAATAATCTCAGAACGCCACTTAGGAGTAACTCATCAGATTGAACCACGACAGAAATGTTTTGTATTTTTAAAAAGTCAACGCTTTCTTCACTTACTCGCCCTCTCTGTTCTTTATCTTAACTCACGAGTGGAGTATTTTTTTCCACAGCCCACGATTTCTATATTGCTACCACGGCATTCATTTGTTCTAATTTATCCTTCCTGGGTACTCTTGGAAATTCCTTAATGCGCAGTGTGGACAAAGATACAACTTTCTTTCATACGAAAGTCTGTGACTTTTGGAAAGAAGATCTCATTCTGTTAATACAAAAAACATTAGCTATTGTGGATGATTTAAAGATAAAATGCACACAATCAAATTCTTTCTTGCATGCAAGCCATAAAGTAACTTTTACACCTGAGAGAGCTCAATGAGTATATTTCTGATCTGGTGGTATTTTACCCTTGACTTTGCACTGACGTCAATGACAAAAGGAAGAGAAAAAAAAAAACAAAACCTGCAGAGAATTGGATGCAAACTTTTCATAAATACACCAAAAGGAAAAACCTGGAAGAGAAAACGCATCCTGAACCACACAAAGCATAGCGGTGTAAGAACTACTTGGGTCAACAGATTGGATGGCATTGCTGTACTTTGAATTACCCTTGTGATCTCAAGTGGAAACCATCTTATAGGCACTGAATGCACATTAAACACTTGAGCTTTTCGTCGTATAATTTGATAATCACACCAACTACGCTATCAGGCAAAAGTCTCCCAAGTACTTTAAATATGTTAATGAACCAAGATTTTATCTATAGTCTTATACAGCTTGCACAAATCTATAAATAGGCTTATCTCAGGGTTATTGCTGTTATAAATTAATTATGGAAATGTCAACCAAATCAGGTACATGCCAAAGGAGTAATGGGGAGAGCAGTGATTTGCAACAGAAGATTCAGATAGCGGGTGACCTGCATGAAGGGTTCACAGCCCCTGGCAGCAGTCCACAAGCTTCAGGGGAATTTAACCTTGAAGAATACACTTAAAATTGGTTTTCATATGAGTAATTGACAGTGGCCGAAGAAGCGAACTGAGTTAGAGAAGAGTTATTGCACTGTTTTCTTTCGAGATCTCATTCCTTAAGCCACAATTGCTTTTTTTTTTTTTTAAGCACCAGGAGCTGCAGAGCAGAGAGTCTGACTCCTTGATTTTGTATTTGTTTGGAGGTTTTCTCAGGGGAGGAAACATAAGGGAATGGAGATTAGGGGCCTCGATGTTAATTAATTACCTTTAGTGAACTACGTCAAATGTATGTCTGTACATGAAAGACTACTATTTAAAAGGAGAATCCCAAGCAAATCTAAATTGTTCTCCCTGTTAGGTTTGAAAATCTATTTGTTTTTAAAGTTTCCAACATTAGTACATGACTCCTGAATCTTTTAAACAACTTCACATGTGTGTCTTCACACTTACAGTAAATCTGAACCAAAAGGCACTCCAAGAAGGTCGAGAGATGAGTCAGGGCACAACAACTACTCAGATCCTAAATGCCATTGTACTTCTACAATTTATTCTACATTTGTAGTACAAACCCTGGATGTGGATAAAGACTCTTACATACATCAGCTGCTTCACAAACTGAACAAAACGATGACCCGTGCCCCAAACAGCTACCACTCATAAAGAAATACTCTTCATCTCCCAGAGTTTATGCCTATCCTTTTTATTTCATCTGAAGACATTTTTAGAAGATTTTCTTCTTATTATTATTTCCTCTTATCATTCTTACAATATGTTGATATCATTGTTAAGGAAAAGATGAAGCAAAAAGTAGGGCATCAGTGAATTAAATATTATTACGTATAAGCAGCGCTGAACTTAAGAGGCACGTTAAAAATCCATGTACGTTCTGTTAGTTTATAGAAAGTTCAATGTAAGGCAATGTTGACTTTGTAGAGCTAAAAAGAAAAAGAAAAGGAAAAAAAAAAGCACCACCAGTACAGTGATTGGTATTGGCAGCATTTGGGTCCCTAGTCCTCTCCTGCTATAGCCAATCTAAAGTTACTACAGAACTCATCCCAAATAACTTGCAAAAAGCAGAATCTCCTTCAAAAGGAATTTAGATATTTTTCTGGGTAACAGAATTCTGACTCTCAGCTAGGATCCACTCCTGTGTGACTGAAATACAAACACATTTTTGAAAGAGGCTGCTTCCAGAATATTAAATCATCTCAGGATGCCTATAGATGCTTTATTCTTCTGCTACATCAAAATAAATGGATTAAACAAAATGCTTTCTATTGCTAGCTAGGACACGGTGCTCCAGCAGGTCAAATACAGATCTGACTGCAATCATCCCTGGGCCTTGGGATCTCCAGGCTACATTATTACAGTTCTCTATTCCTAGACAGGAGCTACAGATAGTGGCCAATGCAACGCTCTGTTCTCATAATCAGATCAACCATCGCTCAGGTTGGTTCCAGTCTCATTATTGCAGCCCACCTCAAATATCAGGAATCCATCAAAGTCTCAGACTGAGAGTCTCAAGGTACCACACAGGAATGTTCAAATTGCTAAGGGAGTTACCTCTCCCTGCTGGAGAAAAACACCTCTGCCAAGCACGCAGAGTCGCCAGGAATATCAGTATTAAAAGAAGAAAGTGCCTGGGAGGATCGTGATTCTCTGTGTAACACTCCTAGTGCCACAGCCCACAAGTGGTAAGACAGAAGACGTGAGGAACGTGGTATCTCACAGTGAAATATCATTGAATTTCTTCCTTATAAAACCCTAATGAAGACACAGATGATAAGATGAAAGAAAGAAGCTGAATGACACAAAAACTGTTCCATCAGCCAGAAGGCTGAAATGGAAAGTCACTGATATGCCTGGACATTTTCTTTTTGGACTGAATTCTCCTTGGTGCCAAAGGAGCAGTGAATAGCCTACACATTCTTTAAACACACATTCAAGCTGTTATCTGCAGGGGAAACCAAATAATAAGGCGTGCTTCTGTGCTGGTCCTGTACACTGGGAGAACTTCAACCATCATACATGGTTCTTCTTACAAGATCCAAGTGCCGTCCTCTGGTGTGAACACTAGAACTGCAGAAGTCACATAAAACTGGTGGACATTGTGTGAAATTGGGAGCTACAGTGTCTGCTCCTGGTCTCTCTCAACTTCCAAATGAAATCTGCATAAAACTTGGGCAGCTCTACCAGCAACAGTACAGGATTCATGAACTAGAACAACCAACTTCTGGTTACCTTGCCTCTGCCTCGTGTTTTATACAGTAAATGATCAACCTTCCACTCAACTGTTACGCATTTCTTTTTCCAAGATGCCTACAAACATTCAAGTAAAATTCCAAACTATTTCTGTGTCTCACAAGAGGCCAGCATCGTATATGCAGCTCTCAAATCACGCTCTGACTTCTAGCAGTGTCGCAGTGTTTGTGGACGCCGGCGTGGAAGGCAGCAATACACTGCACTGTGAACATTTTCCATAACCTCCTGCCATAGATATGTGATGCAGGTTCCAACTTGTTGCTGTCCTGGCAGCTGCGTGGCTGTACACTTATGGAAAGCATTTAGAGAATAGCTGGTGATGGAGGATTCAAGGAGCCTGGAAATACAGATTAAAATATCACCTCGTGCTCATGATCTTTCCATTTACTGCTCCTAAAATTTTAACTAGGTTGAACTCTGCAGACATACCCATGGAGAAATGGTGTGGAGATTCATCAAACTCCATTCCCGATGACCTGGTCAAAACTACTGCTCATAAACAGAGCAGGGATTTGCTAACTATGCAGCTTTGGGGCCAAGCCATTATGGCTTATTCAAAACAGGCTAACAAGTACTCTGGTTACATGCTGGAATTCATAAAACTTTTCAAAGTGTTATATTGGTCTTGTAAAAGTGGAATGTGTGTGTAGTATATTCTAAAGACTTTTAAACGTTAAGTATTTCACATAAGGCTGTGGAAAAAGCTTGTCTTCCCCTCTCTGTTTTGGCATTAAATGCTGTTCATGGATAATGAAAAGCAGAGAAGCACAAGCCTGCATACCTAGGCCATCCAACTGCATTAAAACAAAAGATCAGCATGAGGTTGGGAAGAATGATCTTAGCACAAACCTCATACCCAGCAGAGAGTGGTAGAAACTGTAGAGCTCAATTAATAACATCCAGGTCCTGATCCAAACCCTGTGAAGATTTCAGAAACATTTTTTTTCTGGGCTTTGGATCAGGTTTCTTGCATGTACAATTATGCTTATGCTGTTTGAGGACATGCTGAGCAGTTCACATTGCTGAGTGGTTCATATTGCTACTGACCTGGCTGGTGCAGAGGAAGAAATGACCCAGAACCTTCTTAAAACTGGGACTTGAGCAACAGCTAAAGATTTCTGAAACAGAAAGGAGCTTTCTATATCTGAAGAGAAAGGGAGGATCCCACGGAACACTGCTAACCCAAGCTAGGACAGGACTGAATCTCCTTAACTCTTTTCTGTGAACTAAAGTGAATCTTTTCTCTTACAACTCCAGAATAGGAGGAAAAATGGAATGACTACACATGAAATGTGGAAAAAGGGTAGAGCCTGTGCTGTCGCACCATTATGAATAAGTTGGTCAAGACAGACTTAAAACCGATACTTTCCATCCAAATTTAGACTTTAAAATCTCTGACAAAACACAGCTCACGGTCATTTAGGTCTCATCAGCAGCTCTAAAGGAGCCTAGAATAATGAAACGCAGACATTCCTTCATAAAAGCTGTCCTGGAACACAAAAAAGAGACCAAGATACAGAGTGAAAAGACAAGGGCCAGCCAACAGCCATCAGGCCCTACCTGAGGAGCCTGTCTGTCTATAGATGCATGCACACATCCTGCAAATGGGAGAAGACGCCTTTCCTGCTCAACAGGCTCATAAGGACATTTTATTCCTTCTGTTCCCCTAGAAGTCACAGACAGTGCTGTGCTGCAACACAACCATGTTCTAATTAAGCAGGAGTAGTTTCGGCACAGACCGTTTCCTGGGGATTAATGACCAACAGAGAAGCAGTTGATGATCTGAGCCCCATTAATGCCAGTTAGTCATTAATCCCCAGCTATATCCTGCATCTACGCCATTACAAATATTGCTGGATTGGGGTACAGACTTCTTGTGTGGACACATATTATTTGCTTGAGCGCTTGATGTTGTTGTTGCAAGGCTTTAATATTGCTTATAAGCTGAGGGAGAAAAGGGAGAAAGTAACATTTCTCATTATGAAGGTTTAAGACTCTGAACACCAAACTTCCTCTGATTCCGATAAGCCTCCTAATCTCTCTGCAACTAAATCACATCACCTTGAAAGTGAAAAAAAAAAGATTACCCATTTATGAGACACGCAAATAAATCATCAGAAATGTAAGCTTCCACTTGTCAGAGTACCACACCACATCTATCCACAATAGAGATCGTTTTAAAAATAATAAGAAGAAAAAGTTGAGAACCTGAAATGGATAATGAGGAGCAACACAGAGAAGAGCACATTCCATCCTCTGAGGTTTGCTGCCCTACAGGCTGTGCAACCAGCCCAGCTGAGATTGGTTTCCCATGGTGCTGGCAGGCAGAATCAGCTCGGGAAGACAGGGAGGAGCAGCGGACCCATGGGTGCTTGTGGAAGCAGGGCAGATAGGCCAGCAGCACAGCTTCCCTTTGGACAAAGCACATGTGGGATGACCCAGCTTGAGCCCCGTGATGCCTTTGCTGCCAAAAAATCTCCTTCACTGAATTAGGAGTTAATTAGGGCCAGGTTTATGCTCGCTACAGGACATCAAGGGCTGTGGCCAGCTCCAGCTAATCGGTCTGCCTGTGTATAGTTGTTATTATTATTAGTTCCGCCACGATTACTTCTAATGCATAACAGCCATGCTCTGAGCTATATCCCTGTCTCACTGTTGCCTGTTAATACCTTTTGCAAATGAGATTTTGCCTGTCAGAGGAGCCTGCCACTCCTTTTTCACTCACTCACCTTTTGCTATCACTGAAGAATATATTCTCTCTTGTTAAAATCCTAACAGTAATCCAAGTCGTACATTGATTAGACAACTCTGGACCGGGCATCACAGGAGAAGAACTAGCAATCATTTTGACTGTGTAATAAATATATCCATTAACTCCAGCACACAGGTTGCGTTTTACTTTAATTAGTGTATTAGAAAGAGAAGTACATGAAATAGCAGTGTCACACACTGGATTATGCTACGATTGCACCAAGGAGTGCTGCATACAACTGATTAAAACCCTCCTTCAGATAGATGTATTGTTCTCATCCATTTGGCCAAATCAGTGCAAGAGCAGGTAATAAGATGTGCAGGTGTAAATTGCCCAAAGCACTCAGGTATGCAGACATTCATCTCATAAAATGATATTCACAATAGTAAAAAAAAGAAAAAAAAGAAAAAAAAAAAAAGAAAAATAAAAAATAAAATCCAATTAGTGTATAAAAATCCCAAGATATGATACTACTTGGGGGAGGAGGGAAAAAAAATCCCCTGTGAGGCTTGATACCTTGACAACCAACAGGTAATATCTTGCTTTTATTGCCTACACAGTAACAGGAAAGAAAAGAGCTGTGAGGACATCTCAGAGAGCTGCTTTACAACAGGAATAAGGCCCTGCAACAAGACCCACACCTCCCATTTACCACCTCAGTGCTCACTGATTGCAACAGCAGCACCCATGCAGATCCTCCCCTGGACAACACCAGGTCCTACCATGAGCTGGCTGTACTGTGTGCAGTGCTGAACTCCCATGCTTCAGAGGAAAGAAGGACCACGCAGACAACTCCTACCAAAGCTGGCCAGCTGAAAACTCATATGGGAATTTCCTCCTGGGAAATGAAACCCTTCCTTTGGAAGGGTTCATTTCCAGTTCATTATTAGTCTCCCCATTCTTCATCTCCAGATGAGACAGAGCTTCAGACCAGTAACTAGCTGCACCAAACACAACCAGCAGGGGCTGCTTGGCTTAGCTGTCACACCATGGCCCACTGTAACCCACCCAGCAACCTGTATCTGCAAGATGAGTTGGAGGGATGTGGACATCTCACACATGCTAAAGAGCAAGGACCAACATCAGGAGATATTTAAACAACTTTGGCATCTTACATCTTTGGAATAGGCTGCCCAGAAAGGCAGTGATGCTGCATCCCTGCAGACACCCAAGGTCAGGCTGGAGGGGCTCTGAGCACTGATGGAGCTGTGGGTGCCCCCGTGCACTGCAGGGAGTTGGACCTGATGGTCTTTAAGTGTCCCTTCCAACTCATGATTCTATGCTCTTAGCACACATTTAAAACCACCTCCTCTCCACAGGTCCCCATGGACACATGAAATGTATCAGCAGGTCACCCTGATTCCCCCTCAAGTCCTGCTCGCCCTGCCCCCAGCATGCACTTGCACCATTGCTTTCTGCCTGGCTCCAAATCATCTGCTCTTCAGAGCTTGATGAGAGCCCTGGGGCACAGCCCAAGAGCTGCTGCTGTACTGCTGGTATGCAGCAGAGTTGTTTTTTTCCTGTTTTATTCCCCGAGTCTAACACAGATAGAAGCTTTCAGGTGGGAGAGGAATTGGAAGAGAGAGCCATAAAGGCATTTTAAAGCACCTTCTGTGGTTTTGAAGTAGGGTTTCCTGTGCACGTACCAAACTTATTTCACCTAGACCTCCCTTTAGAAGGAAAGGAGAATCCGTAACTACCAGTTCTGGTGTGGTTTATTATTACAGCACCTAATGCTAATGCATTTCATGCTTGGAAACAGGCTTATAGCCAAAGTTTTTGGTTCTTGTTATGTTTTAGATTCATCTACGGGGTATGATGGACAGCCACCTACCTGTAGCACCACACTGCTAGGAGGAGAGAGGACTTCATACAAGATTCTCCCTTTTTCCTTTAACAGCACAAAGACAGAGGAACTCCTGGGATGGGCTGCACGTGCTGGGCAAGGGGTGACCACGTGTCCCTGCAGCATGGTACATCAGAGGGCAGCTGCTGTATTGAGTTCACTCTGTGGGCACTGTGTGACAGCCCTGCTGCAGGAGAGCACCCAAATCTGCCAGAGGTTCTTGATTTCAGTGGGAGAAACGCACAGGGGAAAGGGAATGTTCAGAAGAGAATGTCATCAGCAGCTGACTTGCTGCACCTCTGCCCTTTGCAGGAGAGCAAGACATTATCCCCAGGAGCATCTCCATGGCATGAAGCCTGGTGGCACGCTCCACCTCATGCGTATCTTGTTTATTCTAAGAGGAGCTACAAATCTGTCGAGTGAGCATTTTGTTTTGATTAAAAATTAATAGCTGCTTTTGACCCAGGTGGATTAATTTCACTTTCACCGAGTATCAAGTTAATTGACACAAACTACTGTCAGGTGAAAGAACCAATTAACAAACTGTGAGGAGGACTCTCTTGCTCTCTCTCCCCCCCACTTCCCCCAAACATTGTTTTGATTGAAGTTTTGTTTTAATAGAAAATTTCATCTCAGCAGAATGAGATTAATTACTTAACAAACAGAGGAATAAAAGAAAGTGGAGGGTGGGGGCAGAGGAGAGTTTGCTCCATGCATGCCCAGAGTTGGTTGGCATTGTGCTCCTGGCTCTTCTTATCAATTAACTGCCACTTCCAGGATCATCAGGGTGCAGAGCATGGCTCTGGTTTCTTCCAGTTTGGCAAAGGTTTTTGAGATGGACCCTGGCACATAACAGCAAGGTCACTCAAATAAAGAGCAGGCAAGATCCATCCAGAGCGTAGAACAAAGCAGCACACAATATAGCAGCAAGAGCCACAGAAATACCTCCTGAGCTCAATTTTTATATTTAAATTGGAAGTTTTCTATTTCTATTATGAATAGGATCATGTGTTAGCCTAGGAAAATCAAAGTGGTTCCTTATTTAATGCTTGCTAAATGCAAGCCAGCCCAATCTTTGCTGGTTGAGCTTTATGGATTGCTTCTCAAGCCTGGAACACAGCATGCTGGCAACAAGAGCAAGTGTTTGGCTGGGGGCTCAAGCAGCCAGAAACGACCTCGATCAGAGGGATGGCAGCATCCCTTCCAGTTTACGTTTTGTCAGCATGCCTATTAGGAAGTCAGGAGTACATTTTCTATAGGCAAAGTGGCTTTTGTTCCCAAGTATCATTTTCAAACTGTCTTGTGCAGAAAGGAAGAGGCATATAAAGCAAGTTAGGCATGCAACTCCTATTACAATCAAAACAAGTTGGCTGCCTGATTCACTTACGTCCTTCTGAAAATCCCATAAGAAGCCCATTTGCATCTTCAGGCATTCAAATGCCATCTGCAGATCTTGTCCATAGGAATTCATGTAATTTGGACAGCTACGCATCTACGTCTATTTTGAAAATTAAACACTGTCTCCTAGAGAATCTTGGCTGACTTTGGAAATCTATTCTGAACTGCTAACACTGTGGCTTAAGTTTTATTATAGAAGTTGCTCAAGCAGGCAAATATTTTCATTTATATCTTTTTTTTCCCCCCCTTTACTTACAGAAGTCATATTTCTAGCACTTCATTTGTCCTCCTGAGACTGTTCAAATCATTCTTCCTCCCCCCTCCATCCATCACTGCTATTCTACCCCAGGGATCAACTACAAGCTTCTCCCATTATTATTTTTTTTTATTCAAATAAACAACAAGAAAATACATTATGGGAGAGAGGGAGAAGGAGGAAGGAAGGATTTCTCCCAGACATCAGGAGACAGCTGGCCTGTTCTTAATGAAACATTGTCTACGTTCCTGTACGTTTATAAACCATTCTCAAGTGTCTTTTTGCCACCACCTGATAAGGATGTGTACTTTCACAGAAGGGAGAGGATCACAGGGTTCACAAGGACACAGCAATGGTTATGGCACAGGGGAGCACAACCCAGTTATGAGCTCCTCAACGCAAACACTGAGAACGTATGAATGCAAAAGAATGACTACAGCCAACTAAATATCTCAATAAAGGTGTGGAACACAACACAGAAAGCTAAATGGAGAACATGCCAGTGTTTGCCTCCCCTGAGGAGGGCTGGCTGCCCCAAGCCTTTCTGTAACACTGTCCATTCATTAACAGAGCTCTGCTTCGAAACCCTGTCAGTGCACAACGTGTGTGCACTCATTACCTGTGTGCTGCCAGTGATCATGCTGGTGAAGGACTACAAACATACCTGGCTGTGTCTGACGTACAGAGGACTGAGAGAAAGCAAAGAGAGGAAATCGCAATTTAATTCAGTGCATGTGGAGAATAAAAGGACATCGTTTCATATGCACTGCCTTATCCTTCCCTTTGGTTTATGTTAAAAATATACAGTATTAGCTGCCCTTTCCTCTTGGGAAATGAACAGCATAGGTAATGGAAACCAGTAAAGAACTGTGTGTGTTACTGCAATCCATCTACATTTGGGTGATTCCTGTTATGTCCTGTATCTGACCAAGGGGGGAAAAGCAATTGTTCAAATGAAACCAGGTGACAAACCCTCCCAGTTATTTTTTCCCCTTTGCATGTTCACACTCAGAGCTCGGATCTGAAAAGTCAGGAAGATATCTCAGCATTAAGCATTTCAGCACTCCCAAGGAATACTTAACCTAAAGTAACGGCAGATCCCTGCATTTCTTAGAGGACACTGACTTTGGGCAGCTACTGAATATTTGGCAGTGCACACCAACAACCACACGTGAACCACAGCACAGCCCCCTCTCTGACAGACCACCTTCCATTGACTTCCAGAGTACAATTAATTCACGTGAAAATTTACAAGATGCAACAAGACAGCGGATTTGTTGGGAGCAAGATCAGGAGAGATTTGGTTTGCCACAGGAGAGAGCAATTCATGAGATGGATTGCAGGTTTTACTTCCCCTGCCTATCACAGGCCTGTTAACTGTCATGACACCTGAACAAGGGCACAGAGATAATTTTTTATCCCAGATATAAAATGGGGCCAGAACAAACATGCCCAGGTTTTCAATTGGGTTTCAGCCATGAAACCTGCCACTGTGACCTGAACCATGATTGTCTGAGGGACACAGATGATGCAGCCCTGGCAATTCATGTTTCAGGAGTTCGTTTGTGGACTACAAATTAAAGGAAGGGTTGGTTCCATTTAGTGCTAGCTTCAGGCTTCACTGCATGCTCAGAGCACAGCACTCAGGTTAGAGCCTTCGCTGATGCAAATCAAGAAAGCTTAGCAGTAATCAGTGTTAGACTGATTTGTAACAGCTGAAAATGTAGCCTTACAAGGTCAATATTTGTAAAAGAAAGGAGGGTGCATGATGGTACTTGCTGCAGACTTTGTAAGCAAAAGCACTCCACAGAGGGGGCAGGAGTACAGGATGTAGGAATGTTTCATTAGGGTTCTGTGACTATTCCTGTTGTTCAAAGGCAGGGGCGGAGGAAACCACACACTAGAATATGAATCTTTCTAACTAATTAGACATCTTCATAACGTGCTTTCTCTTGAATTCTGGTTTTCTTTACTTGCTGTTTCATTTTTCTTCATGCCCTCAGAAATTTAACCAAGCCCTGTAGGCAGCAATCAGCTAAATAAATGTATGGTGGCTTATCACCTAGTATATAACCAGGGCTGTTTCCCTTTAGACCCTCTTATAAACGTGAATTGCTATTTCTGCACTTGTGACAATGGCTCAGCTTTGTTACTACACTGGCATTTCTGCATGAAGTTGAAATGAAGTGCCTAAGACTGTTTTGCAACCAGTACCCAATTTATACATTTTTTTCCCCCTCAAACATCCACCACCTATAGAGAGACCCAGAATCCACAGTGGTTGGTCATTAACTAAAAGAGAGGAAAGTGGCTTTCACAGTACCTACAGTCAAGCATGAACGTCCCCTATGAGACGAATCTATTCCTAACCAGTTGTTGATGCTTCAGCTAAGTGAAGTCACCTGATTAGCTGTGGCCTGGAATCTTTTTCTGCTGTTAGGCCCCAGGTAAGCAGTCATGTGAAAAAGCACTTAAGTTCTTAATTGAGAATCTTCAGGAAGCCTCATTTTGTTGATTGACTTGGCTTAGATGACAGATGTGAACCTCCCTGGTGTGACACAGAAGTGAACCATCACCCACCCAACCAGGCAGTGACCACAATGGAGATGTAGGCATGAAACGAGTTCCCTCTCTTTGTTTTATATCACACACAAGTTCCTCAGCTGGTGCTGACACAAAACCACGCATACCTTGCTGTGCATTTCTTCCTGGGTCTGCAGAGAGGTTTGTAAACAACGTGAGATTAGAAGACCATCTAAAACACAGCCATGAGTACAGCTCCATTCTGGTGTTACCTTATAACCCCCATTTTCAAACTAAAACACAGACAAACAAAAAGCCCCAATAACAAAACAGTTTCGGTACTCTTCCTTGCCATTATCCACAGTGGCAACAGAATGAGATCCCACCTCCCCAGTTGCTCTTTGTCACCTGGAAGCAGATCAGCACGTGTGCCATTTCACAGATCTGCTTCCTGTTAATGGAAAGGCAACCCTGTGGGTAACAAAGCTGGGTACTCTTGGCTGTAAGCCAGGAAGCTTAAAGAGAAACCTTGAATTCTGAAAACATAATCGACAAGGGACTCAGCTTAAGAAAAGATTCCATCTATCAACTAACAAGAGGGGTCATGAAGCAGGGTATTCTTTATACTTGAGAGATCAAGCTAAAAGTCTTAAATATGTACAAGAAAACCCTGGTTGAAATGCTCTCTGTAAGTAATAGAGGTTGCAGCTTTGAGGAGGCTTATCATTTCTCCTGACATTCTGACAGAAATCTGTAATATAGAAGTTTAGCAGTGTGGGCAGGTTAAATTATACTAGGCAGGCAAAATCATTTCAATGTGAATTGAAGCGTTTACTCTTGTCCACTTCTAGTTCTGCTTTGTTATTCTCTGCTTCCCATAACTTTGGACTTTCATTTTCAAAGGGATGCTATATAGGAAAGGCTTAGGTTCTAGGATCTGGTGTTTCCTTAAAGTGTCCTTAGTACAGCATGGAAACAGCAATTTGGTTCTTGCCTATCTGTCAAATTTTCAGGTTACTTTCTATCTATTCTACGTGTTTTTCTTTATCTGGAATGACAAATATTGTGGCAAAGAGATCATACATTGAGCAATCCTGTTATGGGAAGTTTTGACTAAATCTTCATGAACACATATGTACACAAAAAATATTACGTAATATTATGTTTTTCTGAAGTAAACTTTCCAAAAACCATGCCATTTCCTCGTGAAAAGAGGGGAGTAGAGAGTGTTTTCAACTTCAGACCTTCTTTTTTGTTGGCAAAATATGTAAGAGCTGCTCAGCTAAGCCTCCTCAGCTTGCTTTTGTGGAGTCCAGGACTCGCTCTGCTCTTTCTACTCGCACCAGAAAAATCAAAGCATCAGCTTTTCTCTCTTCTGAAACTGCAGTCCATCCCACAGCGTACCAAAACGATGCAAGATCACTGACTTAAAATCCAAACAGGAAACTGGAATATACAATGGCTATGTGTAAAGAAACAGATACAGGAATACTGGTGGAAATGCATGCTCTATAGCACTGCAGTCCATTTTGAGCTTCTGTGAAGCACAAATCCCTCCTGGAAGTGATGCAGCCACCATCACCTAAATGAGTTGGATGTTCCTCTTGACAAGTTCTTAGGGCTAAGCTCTTGTTGCCATCTCTAAAAGACAATTATGCCTTTTTACCAGCTCCAAACATTCTTCCTACTGGCAGTAGAGTCACTTCTATTTCCAATTGACTTTTGAAATCAGGGTGCTTGCTGTCATTTAGCACTTTAGAATAAGTGGGCCCTAATTAACAGAAAATTACAGTAAAATTTATACCAAATTACATATGGCACCTGCATTAGTAGCCAATGAGTTCATTCTGATTAACGTTATTACAGGAAACAGCAAGGAGTTTGTACTGCTTTGCTAAAGAAGATAGCTGAATGGAAGCTCTTAGGTTTCCATTAACAAAAGTAAGCATTACATTACCTGAAGACAACCATTAATTTGAATAAGTCTTTTGTTACTCTACACGTAACCCATGCATGGAAAAGAAACTCAGGCAGCACTACAGCTGTCATACTACCCAGGCACCCAGTGATGTACATTACCACAGTGGTTCCCGCTTGCTGCCATGCACAGCAACCCCAGGAACCACATTCTGGAGCATTTAATTTCTTTGTATTTGACTTCCCCTCCAATTCAGGCCATTTCAATGATCTACATCACAAGATTTTGGAGACAAGAATGTTTTCTCCCTTTCCTCTCTGTCCTGTGCTTAGGTCAATAAGAATCTGATATGGATGGAGTTTCTGAGGGCTGCTGTATGGGAACAACGCATAGAAACACCATAACATCATTTGGACTTTGGGCTTCAGTTCTAGTACCCTCTTGAGCCTTATATTGAAGCAGAGCCTCAAACAAAGACCATGTAAGTTCAGAGCTGCTGTTGTTCCTGAACCAGGAAAGAGAAATAAAAGAGGAGTAGGGATTGTATGAAGTCAGGATGGAGCCTCTCTCATTGCATTTTTGATGACACATGACAAGTAGGAGCATCAATCTGACTGCATGTGTGCATGTTTCCCTGGGAGTACAAGATACTATGGATTTCTACCACATTGCACACAACAGCCCTGACTGAGCAGCTTTGCAGTGCTGGGACTGAGGTCGTATAACTGTCCAAGGAAGAGAGACTACGTTATTGAGAGCTTATATGATTTGTGAATGCCAGCGACAAACAGAGCATGGAAGGGAAGACAAAAGGATTAAATGGGGAGGCTGAGTGGTTCTCGGTGCTAACCTACCACTGCATGGATGGAACTCCAGTTGGAGCTGAACCCATCCTGCCCCAGATCCTCCTTGCTTGCTGGCAGACACCCCTCCCCTCTCCCTGCAGTTGCCTAGATTGCACAGATCAAAACTAAGAACTGTGATGCACTGACAGGCACTCCTGCTGAAGTCCTGGTGTCAGTGCACAAAGAGTGCCAAAAGAAAGTAAGCTTGCCAAATTAGGTTACTTGTGAACATTTGGCATGCAGAGTCTGCAATGAACTCCTGCCCAGGAATTTGTACTCGGTGGGCAGCTCAGAGCCAATAAAGCAGCCATCTATCAACCCCTAAAACAAGCAGGACCACCACTACATTGCCCAAAGTCAACAGTTTTAAAACATCACATCCCATACCCATTGCTAGAACAGCCCCTCTATCTGAGCTGGTTTACACACTACCGCTCAGCCTTCAGCTTGTCTCACATCTGCCAAATGTTCCTCCATAAATTCATCACTCGATGCCTTCTCACAGCCGTGCGTTAACTGCTCAGTTTTCTCTGAAAGTAAGGAATTTGATATGACACGTAAGTCACATAAACTCTACAAGATTAAGTAAGTTATTGCATCTTAGAGCACAACTGGTTTCTAAAAATGATACCCTGGAAAATGACATTATCGCTCAGTGATTTGGTTCAATCTGATTGCTACAGTTAATGTAATAATGTAACTCAATTAGGATGCTTTCGTTATGAACGAACAACCTTGTTTAATATTGTCTGACTGTCCAGAAGCAGCTTAAATCAACGGCCTGCAAAGCTCAGGAACTCAGTGCTGCATCCTATTTTCAGAAGTGCTTACAGCATTTCAGTGGAGTTGCACAACAACACGAGCAGCTAAAGTAAGGTGTTCTGTTACCACACAGGCACTTACAACATACCCACATCTTAGCACTGCCATTCTGTGATTCTCAAAGCACCTCTTCGTGGAGTATTGCAGCCTTCTGGTTTATCCTCCGAAATAACTAACAGCATCCTTCCAGTGAGTACAGCAGGACTTCATTTGTAAGTGAAATAGCAAGGCACGGGCAAAGTGCCTTCCAGACGTGTTGTCTGAAGAACACATGGGAACAGGAGGGAGGAGATGACATTAACTCCACATTGGATCAGTGCAGGGATGGAAGTGCAGAAAGACCCTGACACTGCTGAGCCTGCAGGCACGTGTTGTTCTCCAACTTCTGCCCTGTGGGGAAATTCCCAAAATCTAAGATATACAGTAGCTGTCTTCTGTCACCCCCAAGTCCAAAACACCCTTATGAGCGCTGAGCCAGATGGAGAGAACTACGCCAAAAACCAAAGCGGTGCTCACTGGAATCCTCCATACATTGGTGCATGCATTTCATTTCCTGGTCTCCTTATTTGCAGCCTGTGATTGGGTGTTTTTGTGAGAAATCTGAGATGGTTCTATGTGTTGTGGCCCCCAAGACTCTTAAAAACATGGAATATTTACCATAGCTCCTACATCAATCTTTTTTCTTTCCTTTCAAAAAAAACCAAAACAACAAACCTCCAAAGTAATGTCTCACCTTCTCAGCTCTCAAGCCTGAAGCTTTTTCCCCCCCCCTTTTTCTTTTCAAGGAAATGTGAGAAGACAGATTCAGAATGGGGAGCATGCTTCATACATGATTATAAAATCCCATTTGTTATGAAAAACAGATGTTATTCAATAACATAAAGTGGAGACGAATATCATAGTTGAAAAACTCATACTGCACAGCACAGCCCTTGAAGAAACACTTTTTATAATCTAGATGTGTTTGGACATGACTGAATACCAAGACCCAGAGGCTGAGTTTGTCTGTCTCCATATGCACACTCACTAATACCTAAATACAGCATTAACACGCACATTTAATAACAGATACGGACATATCAGTGGACTGATCATGAGAAAAGCATCAGTATATTCCACACTATTCCTACCAGGGTATCCAATCTCACCTTCGTGTGGAAGGCGTCCAGACACTGGTGCAAAGCAAATGATCTACCTTGCAGATTTCTTAAAAGCACCTCAGCTGAAACAACTTAAAACTGGAACTCCTCACCACTCAGAACAACTCCTACACAAAGGCTGCACGTCACTGCATGTCCATGTGCATCCGTGCTCTTTCTTCTCCACTTATTTCTGTAATGACCTCATGTGGTTACATGCAACACCAGAAAACCATTCTGTCATTTCACTCCTGCACTGGTGTGAAAGTGAAATCTTGCCTGGCATTCCCCTCCCCTAACAGCCTTCAAACTACTTTTATCAAAGTTTCACTACATATTAAAAAAGATGTAACACTAAAATGTGAACAAGCAAAACTATCTATCATTTGGAATGCCTTTCTTATTGTGATCTAAGCTGCCAGGAAGGCTTTGGGAATTTGCATCTTATCCTTAGAGATGTCTGAAATTGTCTCCTCTGTTTCTCGCACAGCGCTGAGCACATCGCCAGCTTTAATCTTTAATCTCTTCTTCCTCTCTGCTCCCCCACAGAGAATCAATCCCTGCCATCTATACACAGATAAAGCTCCTGGGCCCTGGGAAGTTCGGCTCTAAGTTTCGCAATAAAGATAGGAAGATTTACTGCCAGGAACGCGTTGTACCAAAACAAAACGTCAAGTTGTCTCTATCAGTAGCACAGCCCCAAACTCTGCCCTACGTGAAACAGCAGAAAAAGCAGAGTGCACCTAACACAGAATGATTTAACATGGGAAGATGGGGACGCAGGGATGGCTGGAAAGCAGACAACCATCAGTTTATACTTAGAAGCACAAGCTGATAAGCCCTATCACTTATCTCACCTCCCTGTGAATATATACGTAGTTAAATAATCTAAAAGACAAAAGCAAAACAAAAAAACCCAACCTTCCTCATTCTCCTTCCCTCTGCCAAAAGTCACACGAAATGAGGACAGAAGAGCACAACTTCAGGTTTCAGCCTCCCAGCACCTCCTTACCTTACAGAAATTCGATGTAATTGTGTACCTTTGGGTATTAGTGTACTGTGGGGAGGAGAGCTTGTGGGCAGTGCATACCTGTATTGTGGATTTTATAAAACCACCAGGAGGTAGCAATGAATTTATCTGGGGGTATACATTGCACTTTTTCAATAAGCATTTAAAAGTACTACTATATTCTATTCAATCTCACGCCTAAGTTTCCCTAATGCATTTGTCTCTGTAGAGCTACACCTCTAATTTTGAATGCCAATGCATAAAAACAGACATGCTGCAAATAACGTACATTTGCACGAAGAGATCAAGTTCAACAGATGTGTGCATTATTTCCATGGCATGTGTACATATTAAAAAAGCATTCTGCGTTTCCACATGTGTTGCTGCAGCTGTATATATGCACCAGCACACCATGTGCACTCACAAACCAAAAAACGTGAACACATCACTACAGCCTCCACTTCTGGTGTGTATGCATGTGACACACTTACGTACCACAGTACATGCCCGTTCCATGCACACACCTTTAATGCACTCATACCACTCGATGCTCCCGGATCCTTCTGCTCTTTCAGTTTTCAAATGACTTCATTTCTGCCTACACAAGACAGATTACAAATGCCGTCTTCCCAAACCTGGAGGTTGAGCAGTGCTGTAAGACACTGATGTGACAGTGCCCCAGCGCTGAGCCTGGCAGCAGCGACGGGGGCATCTGTGCCACCCTCTGGGCTACAGCCAACGATGGCTTGCTCAGCTGCCAGAAGGTGGTCAAAAGCCCCAGGGAAAGCAAAACCTGTTTGGGCCATTGACATTGAGTATCCTTGGTGCAGGAAGTCAGGACCTTAGAGGTATCCATCATTACTGCTGCCTGGAGGCAGGCTGGAGCCAAGGAACTTGCCGGAGAAGCTAGTAAAATTTTAATGCACTCTGTAGTGCGGTCATGTCATACTCAGTTATGGCAAATAATCCCAGATGCCTGCAGAGGTAAAATGGAGCTGTAATGTGCTTGCCTCCTAACCCGAGCTGACAGCAATGATGTACGACTACCATTAGCGGAAAATATCACTTCAACTAACCCATGATCCAGCTCCGCTAAGGGTCACATTATCCATGAGGAACAAATTACACTCCCAAAGTAAATACAAATTTTCTACACGAAATGGGTACCAAAAAAAAAAAAAAAAAAAAAAAAAAAGGGAGGAGGGGGGGAAAGCCGGGAAGGGGTAGGGGAAGCAATACGGTCCTGTGACAGCATGCTGCCAAGTGACAGCAGTGACAAAGGACAGGATGAACGTGGGCTGCAAGGGAACAGGCACCCAGAGCACAGCCCAGCCCACGGCTTGCTCCCCCCAGTGCCCAACTCAGCGCCTTCCACAACCAGCTCTAGTTTTATTGCCGCTCTCACTGTAGGGGCCCGCAATGTGGCACATCAAATGAATAAAAAGGATCCTTATCTTTTCTCCTAATGGGCCTTAAACAGTAAGAAATACTTCATGATTGCCTGAGCGTTGCTAGCATATAAAGTCTGGGTGATCTTTCACCCTGGGGGCGAGTTTAAGGTGCTGTGTTTTCCAGAGCTAAAAAGACAACACCTGTGCAAATATGCAGTATAAATCTCCCTGATGGGAAACATCCTGGCTTTGCAGGAACAGTTATAAGAATAATACTGAGAAACTATTTCTCTAATCCTATCTTTAGCCAAAATAAATACATGGCAAACAGTAAGATACCAGTATCCCATGACCCGAAGTAATTGCTTAAAATTGGGTTCTCAGCCACTGTTTCCCCACGGAGCCTTATTTGCTAAACATACTGGTACCCACCATCCGAGGAGTTTTTCCAGGAATTCAGCTCATATTATCAGATCTACTTTTCTCTCCCTTTGGGAAGCAGAGCGCCTGCATTAGTTGTGAGGGGACAGGACAGCCAGAGCTGCACTAAGCCCCCTCCTCCCCCAACAATGCACCCACCCATGCCACATCTCCCATCACCCAAGGTCATACGCTTTTTTCTCAGGCTCTCTTACTAGACTGGAGAGTGCACAGTTTATATTTTGAGATGTTCCTCTAGAAACCACCCCTGGTATCAAATACCTGCTTCAAGCTGAAGGAACGTAGAGAACGGAATGAATGCATGAGCTCTGATGATTTGCCTTTCTTTCAATAGCACAACAAATGCTGACAGCTCTCTCTATGACCAGAATGTTCCAGACCAGGAAAGTTATTATATATTATTTATACTCCAGCAGTACAAGCTAAAAAACCACTGTATGGATACTATGACCATGGTGGGCACCAAGCCTTGGGCCGGCTGCCTCCTCTCTACAGCTCTGGCAACGGCCAGGAAGATGCTTTTTCCAAGTGCTACCCAAACTTTGCCTTCCCCAGCAGCAAGAGGGAAAAAGCAGTTTATTTCCAGGCGTCCTGCTAAAAAAAAAAAATAAATCCATAATGATGCAAGTGCCCACAGGAGAGTGAATTACACTCATCTATACACATTGATGGCATAAAGCAAATTCATTATTATTTAATCTGTTTGTGATAGAGTTTCTATTTCCAGTAACAGAATATGCAGAAGGCAGCCTTGTGCTATTTACTTTGGCCTTTTGATTGTGAGCACGGTTTACAGCAGGGTTGCTTTGGATTCTTTTTGTTTAGGAAGAAAGGGATTTGCTGCTCTGTGCCCTGCTCATGGTTGGGTGCTGGGAAGGATGCTTGCTTTGGCAAGCAGAGACACAGCCAGGTAGGCAGCTTCAGCTGGAGGGCAGGGAGGAAGAGGCTTGTTGTGAAGTTTGAGAGCTTTCTCAGAAGGACTGAGAGGTATGGTGTGAAGTAGGCTCATCAGTTGAGTTTGTAAAGCTGGGATAAAAATTGAGATTTTTTTTTTTTAATTTAGCCAGAAGCACACCATCAAGAAAGCTACACACATACCAATATATGTATATACGAGGATATTTCACCACCAACCACTGAAATACAATCTATACACTAAACTGGGCAACAGTCTGCAAAACTTTTCTCCAAAATCTCTTCCTAAAACTTGTATACAAAATAATTGTCAAATACCACTTCAGAAACATACATTGGGTGCGTGTGTAAAGGCCTTTGTTTGTATACAATTGTACACAGCCACTTGCACAGACCAGCACGATTCATTATGTTTTCCATGCCATAGTCTTTGGTTTGTAGCTGTTTTACACACAATCAAACGCGCTAGCATAATCCTTAAAAACATTCCGATGCAAGAAATACCATTTTTCCAACAATTTGTTCATCACACACGCAGTGTTTATAACTGTACTTGGGAGTACAGCTCAAAGTCTGCCCAGTACTGGTGAGAGCACACCACAAACCCACTCAGCCCAGTTTCCTTCCAGCCAGGCTGAGTACTGTTACCCTCCCCTACAACAAACACGAGCATTCTGTACATTTAACCACAAGCTTAGCCAGCCTCTCTCTTCCCTTTGCTCCGTAAGCAAAGCCCACCCAAAGCACAGCTGTTGTGCTCCTATCAATGGCACATTGGTGGTGCTGAGGTTACAGCTGTGAAGAAATGGGATTCATGGACATCATCAAGGCAGAACTGTTTGGGTGCCATGGTGCTACAGCCAGAAAGACCAATGCAGCAGGCGAGCAACGCAGGAATATAACAGCAAAGGGACTGGTGCAAACAGAATGGCGTTACAAAGGAAAAGCACTCACCTGAAGGCGGACTCTGAAGATCTACCCTCACAAGGAAAACTGCCCAGTGGAGGGATCTCCAAAGAACCTTCCCCAGTGGCAGTCAGCCCTTCAATGCTCTAAGAGAGGCGCAGCCAGGCTCCACCCCTCCTATCACACAGCTGAATTGCCCTCACCTGTGCTCCCAGGGCTGATCCTTGCCCAGGTGCTCAATCAGTGGTTCAGGCCGTGACTCAACAGTTCCCGCACACACGGTAATAATGGAATTACATCACCAGCTGCGTCAGTCTTTAAGTCACACGCCCTACCAAAGTTGGGTAAAGCCAGAAGCATGCCTCCTTTTCTCTTTCCTCAAGCATCCCTGTGCACACAGCATAGCAGCCCCATGGCCAATGAAACGTTTTCCTAAGATCTGCAATTCACTGCAGTGCCTCAGCTCGAGCCTTAATTTTAAGATCAGACCCATTAAATGGAGTGGGGAGAAGCAATGGTAAAGATGGTGAATAAAAATGGACCTTGCTCCATAACTTATCTTGAGCACTCCCTACCACGGGGTTTACACAGTGTGTCGCACCAGGACCTCCTTTCAGTTCCAGAAAATGAACCCTCTATTTACACTGATGTTTTTAATACTGTACTAATTACCACAGGTATAATTTTTAAGACTGCATCTCGAAATCAGAAGCTAATACAGTTGCACTTGGATTTGTCAGCTGTGCAATAGCTTGCCCTAATTTTAGATTAACAGCTCTGGAGACCTGCTCAGAAGAGTGAGACTGACAGACTTTTTAATGGAGAAAATCTGAGCTCCCCTGGGATCCATACTTTCTCAGACATAGTCAGAAATCCCAGCGGCGCTCGCTGAAAGGATCCCAGGATGGAAAATGACATCTCCCTCAGCATTAGTGCTTTGCATTCTGATGTCGGTCCTCCAAATACTCTCTCCCTTCACATTCTTGCCACTTCTTTGGGATTTTTAGCAGCAGCAGAGCAGAAAGCGTACCTTGAATGCTCTAACCCAGCGCCATGTGCCAAACTGGAATGAAGGAACTTGAATCCTTATAAATAGATAAATTATCCACCCAAAACATGTCATTTAAAATTGAGATGCTGACACAGCCTTAGCTACAGTACTGCTAAGCAGGGCTGTATCATTTTTCAATTAAATATCCTTGTTTCTTCTTCCAGAGAAACCTCTGGAGAAATGTCTCATTTGAGGGCAGACAGAGACAGAAAGTGACTCTGTCTGTCGGCTCCCAATTAAAGGCCAGGGAAGATGGATAGGAGGCACAGCCACCACCTAATAGAGATCAGATATCAACAATGATTTATGCAGTCAGATAGATACATATTCAAGTGAGGAAAAAAGAATGCTAACAGCCAGGGAGACATCACTTTCCTCCTCTGTCACCACCTGCCATCCATCTGCTCCTCTCTTCCCAGGTCCTGCTCCATCCTGGATGCCCCTGCTTTGCCGAGGGCCATCTTTGAGTCAATTCTGCCAGTCCCTTTCCTCCATCACACACCCCCATCCAAAGGCATGGGCCTTCCTGCATTCCAGAACTTGCTGTTTCTAGCTTCTGCACACCCCATTTCTGTATGCACACACTTGCTCCTACACGCTGCATTACCTCTGCTATCATGGATCTCTGACTGCCCAAGCACACTGTGGGATCAGTGTGGGTTTGCCCTCAAATATTTGAAAGGATGAAAAGGATTTCCTCTCCATAATTCCAAACAGCACGTACCAAGTTCACCTGCAGCAACACATCCGATACTGAAGTCTGCAAGATCTGGTCCTAAAGCAAAGCAGCTCCTTCATCTCAGGACAGATGTTTCTCGCAGGGGCAAGTGACCCCCACAACCCTTAGAATACCAAGGCAGAGCAACTTGACAATCTGCTGTGAGAACAGCTCCATAGCTGGAGGCTGACACCCTCACAATGATTTAAGGCTTTTTTGGGTCGAGGTTCTTAGAAGGTCTCAGCCCCTGTGCTGGTTGATGAGAGCTGAGGATGCTGAGTGCTCTTTGAGAAACCATCAGCCCCTGGCACAGAGGCTGGGCACCCTCGCTTCTCCCCACGCACTGTGCTCATGGGAATTTTTGGACCTAAAAATGCTATTTTATTTAAAGCAGCGACTCAAAATCTTCCGGTTCCTATTGAAAGAGATCTAAAAGATCCTGCCTGTCTGGAGAAAAGAAGTTTCTACTTGTCAGTTAAACAAAGGAATAACGCACAGCCTCCTTTACAGTGTGTACTTTACCTGTCATCCAACAGCCCATTATCATGTCACGGCAGAGTGCACTTTTCTACAGGTCACTTTGTTTAAAATGACATGGATAATGCACATGTCAGCGAGCTGACAGTCCCGACCGTCCTTCAGAGATAAAAACCACAAGACGAGCGCCTGTTCTTATCTGGGGTACATGCCTTGGTCTATCATCTAAGTCAGGCAGAACATGATTTCTCCAGAGAGCACTTTTTTCATTTCCTGATTTTAAGAAAATCAAATAAGCACCATTTGTCTTCATCTGAATATGCTTGACCTGCTCAAATGATGATGTCTCGCATTTTATAACAGGCTGCATATGCTGAATTCAAATTAACAGCAGCACAAGGCCTGAGATCTCTGCCTGCGCTGCAGCGCACGATGAATGTGCACGTCAGGGTAAGCAGGCATCTTCCAGAACTGGGCTTGAGCCCAACCCAACGCCGGGTCTGCTTGTGGGGTTTGAAAAGCACTACGTTACCAGGGATGCTCAGATCAGTGCTTAGCCTCATTTCATTAGGAGGGAAGAGAAAATATAGATTGCAGAGATGAAGTGGGATGTCCAAGGTGAAGCATAGTCTGCAGTCTCCTGCACTGCGTGGCAGACACAGCCCTCACCCACACACCGCCACCACGCCAAAGCCACCCGTTGCCTTTTACATAGGAGGGCTGTGAGGGAGAAATATGGGGGGGGTTGGCAGAGGTTGGCTCTGAAGGCAGCAGGAAATTACACTTGTAGTTCTGGGTGCCATAAACATGGAAGCTGAGATTCAGTTTATCATCTCGTACTGCGTAAGGAACATCCTGAAAATGAATAATCACTTCACAGGATGGAACGTAATGGCAACGCATTAAAAATTCATATCTAAAAGTGCAGGTTAATATTCTGTGCAAAAACCCAACAAAACCTCCCCTTTCTGTTGTCACACTGATTAACTCCAGTGATTAGTTCCCTTATGAAAGGGAAATCACTGCAGTTCAAAGTAAACAGTGGTTCTTTAACGCAGTTAGCAAATTATTAAGAAACATGAGGAAAAAAAATCCCTACTTGGGAAATTACTGAAAGCTGAAGGGCAAAGCTTTGGCAATTGTATACAGGATACTTCGAAAATTTCCTGGGCTTACTGCTACATAAATCCTGTACAGGACTGATTAAATTCAGGAAATCTGACTTCTGCATCCACTGCTTCCTTTGGACATTACACCATATTTATTCCTTTCCGCCATGTTAGCTGCACACCAGCATGGTCATCTCTCGTCTTTCTTCTCTGCTTGACTTGAAGCCAAACAGAGCCACTCATGAAACTCCAAGCAATTCAATTATATTACATGAAAGATATTTGATAACATTACTTTACTCTCCCCAACTTCCATCCCCCACTTTACCCTGTGAAAGAGGAGGAACAAGTGGTGACATTATCAAAACATTCCTTAGGGTCAAACATACTTATGAAAATCACGAAATCCAACCTGGAAATCAAAAAATTAGACCAGTTTTCCTGCAGTGATTATTTCGTTTTTAACAAAGGAGAAAGGTAGACGTTAGTTTACAGCACAAAAATCTGCTTACAGCATATAAAATAAGACTAAAAAAATGCATCAGCGTGAATAATAGTTCTGCATGACTAACAGCCTTCAAGACAACAGTGTTTGAGAGCCGTGCTTGGTTCTTTTTCAGCATGATATTCCTTCATTTTCAACTTAGAAACCCACAGTTAATGCAGTAATTATCAGCAAGTTGTGTCACTTGGTGGAATGCAGTTTCCAAATGTTGTTTCTAAATATATGTGTATATATAAATACACATGTATATGTCAACCCTAGCACATCAACTTGAGTTTTAAGACCTGTGCTCGCAGAGAAGCAAAACAGGCAGGTGTGTGGTTAAGCAACTGTTGAACAGTGCAAATGTGAGGGTTACCAACACAACCAGTTGCACTATCAAACTGTTAGAACTTCCTAAGGGAAAATGTAGCCTTAGGAAGGGTGGGTAGTCAGGCTAGTGCTCATATACAACCCACACACAGCATCACTATGCTTGAGGATGATCTGTGTAGACTCCAGAATAGACATTAGAATACTTATCCCTTGGAGGTCTATTCCAAAATCAAATTAAAGGGAACAAGGCTGTTTCCTTATGTAGGGTTCCTTTGGTTCAATCCAAAAAGAAACTCTTAATAAGTAACAAATTATTAGCAATAAGTGAATCCAAAAAAATCCAACAAAATAGTTTGGCTCCCATACAGATTCCCTTTCCTACCTTTTCTTCTTGATCACTGTCGCTGTCACACTGAAACACAAAAAGAAAAAAAAAAACAGGTTAGAGAAACATGCTGCAGCAAAAAATGGAAGATCATTATTATCATCAGGACGGCCAACACATCGTAAGCCCCACAGTGTCACATTTGGTACCTTCAGGAAACACCTCAGTTCCTGTATGGTAGAGAATCTTTCCACACACCGTTGTTGAAGACCACAATTTGAGGGTTTGAATTGTGAAAACAACGAAAGGCACTGCAATACCCCCTGTTAGCTTAACTTGGATACATGGGATCTGATGGTGTGTGACCAAATTCACACCCTAAAACTGGATCAGGGAAGAGGAAAAGCAGCAGAGACAGAAGCAGCGTTCCCTTCTGGCGGATGATGTTTCTCACACTGCTCCCCAGAAATTGGCTTCTTGGGTAGGATGGCATTGAGAGTGCTCAGCTTGGCCCTTTGCAGCAGAGAAGCACTTACAGGGCTGCCACTTCACTGCAGGATTACTTAGAGGATACACCCCATGTCGTTCCCTATAGGTGTTGCATTAAGGAGCTCAGGCAGATCCCAACAGAACCACGTGCCCAAGGAACTGATTCATTGAGGCGCTCAGTAAATCCAAAGGAGCCCAGGCAGCAAACGCAATGCTCTAAAAGGCTGAATAGTAACACTGGTGGGTCTTGCCCATGATCAATTGCCAATGCTTAATTTTTTGGCAAGCATTTCCAAGGAAAGCACAAGGTCAAAAAAACTGCAGATCTGGGCTTTCCCGCATCGAGGCCTAGCAGCCTGTGCTGTGCCCTTACAGCCCTTCGTACGCTTGCATCCTATCCAATGCATCTGTGAGTATTTTCATAAGGCAACCAAATTGCTCTGAAATTAGCAGCACGTTGTGAATTCCAAAGGTTAACTATGCAGCGGGACGTGAACAGACACAGCCTAGCACACCCACAATATACGTGTTGGATTTGTACAAAGCAAGCCTTCTTTATGTTCTTTAATTATAACTCTTCTCTTTCACTGGCTTTTTCCACCTCTTCATTGCTACAGAGGCAGAGAAGGTACCTTCTCCACACCAATTAACTACATCCTGACAAATAAAAGCTATAAGCTTAAATAGTTCTTTTTTTTTTTTTTCCCCACAAATGTTTTTCAACTCATTTAAAATGAAGCAAAAAATAGATAAAATCGCTATCTCCTTCCAGATCATTCCAAAAGAAATGGAAATGACATTTATTTAATAACTGAAATGACTTATACAGTACTAGTTGAATCTTAAACACTCTGGTAAGAAAAACATGAGATGGAGCATGAAGATACATGACAGTTTTAGCTTAAAATCTGAAACCCTCATGCAGAGATCAAGTTTATGAAGGAGGGAGCACTTAGCTGACAAAAGGAGAACTGCACATTCCTGGTTATGGTTTTTAAGGACTTCATCATGACCACATTTATGAGATTCTGGTATGGAGGTAAGCACAGGCAAGTAAGCTTGCAAAGCAAAGGCTGACATTTACAGATAAGCAGAAATATGCACAGATTTTCATCCACAAAAATCACAGCACATCACAAAGAATTCCCATTTACCACCTCTACTATACAGTGACTGACAAAATTCAGGTCTTCACAGCATCACAGAATCGTCAAAGCCCTCTAAGATCATATTGTCCTTGAGAGCAGCTCGGCAGAGAAGGACCTGGGGGTCCTGATGGACGAGAGACTGAACATGAGCCAGCAGTGCGCTCTGGCAGCTCGAAAGGCAAATGGGATCCTGGGCTCCATCAGGAGAGGGGTGGCCAGCAGGGACAGGGAGGTGATTGTCCCTCTCTACTCGGCTCTTGTGAGGCCCCATCTGGAGTCCTGTGTCCAGGTGTGGAGCCCTCAGTACAAGAAAGACATTGAGATTTTGGAAAGGGTCCAGAGGAGGGCGACTAAGATGATCAGGGGGCTGGAGCACCTCCCCTATGAGGACAGGCTGAGGGAGTTGGGCTTGTTCAGCCTGGAGAAGAGAAGGCTGCGGGGTGACCTCATGGCAGCCTATCAATACCTGAAGGGAACCTACACCCAGGAGGGGAGTAAACTCTTCAAAAGGGCTGACAACAGCAGGACTAGGGGAAATGGATCCAAGTTGAAGGAGGGAAGATTTAGGTTGGATGTTAGGGGGAAGTTCTTTACTAGGAGAGTGGTTAGGCCCTGGAACGGGCTGCCCAGGGAGGTTGTGGACGCCCCGTCCTTGGACGTGTTTAAGGCCAGGTTGGACGGGGTCCTGGGCAACCTGATCTGAATGTGTATGTTTGGTGGCCCTGCTGGGCAGGGGGGTTGGAACTACATGATCCTTGGGGTCCCTTCCAACCCAGGTGATTCTGTGATCACGCAGTCCAACCATGCACCTACCTGCCCCCTGACCACCTCCCTCAGTGCCACATCTCCATAGGCTCTGGAGAGCCTACGTAAGCTGTGTGCTCCATAGGTTAGGATGCATTATAAAGCACTGAGGTAACACATCTCACGTATTTTCAAACCAAGGAGCTCAGAACCGATTCCTCCATTTGCTCATGCCCTCTCCCCACCTCTCAGCCAACATCCAATAGTAATCCAGATTGTAATACCTGAATGCAAACGGACAAAGGTTCAATAGGGGTATATACACAAGGAAAAATGACTGTGTGCTCCCAGCAGGGTTCAGAGGGCTTTGCCATGCCGTGGGCTCCTGCAGCACACGTGCCTTGTGACACACCTGCTGTCACAGCGCTCTGCAGCCACTCCTTTCCCCACCATTTGTGTCAGGTCTAAGCAATCTCTCCTCTGCTGTGCACTAACCCTTTCCCGAATGGTGAGCTTGGAAAGAGCTCAGGGTTCTGTGTTCTCTGCAGCGTGGAGGTGCTTGGGCACAAGAACCCGTGCCAGAAGGGACATCTGAATTTGCCAGCAACACAGCTACCCGCATCCAAGCGGATGTGCAGAGAGCGGCATCGCTGGGAAGTTATTTCCATCAAAGTGTTAAGCCTCCTGCTTTCTGACAGTCCAGTTCTAATTTCAAGGTCTGCTTAATTCCGCATCAAATAATTACTGCTATACCCACAAGCACCTTGTCTCCAGAGTTAAGCATATGGCGAAGGACTGAGACCTACTGGTGTCCATTATGGAAGCAGCACGGATGCCAAGCCGATTAAAACCACTCGGGCTCCCTGTGCAACGCGCCCGGTGACTGACAGCTCCGCGATTTGGCCGGTCGCCGTGGCTGCCAAAAAAGCCTCTGCCGCACAGAGGCCCACATGGCGCTCTGCAAAAACCATTCCACTCCTGCTATTAAATTCCCACACTGACCCGAGGACTTTGCTGGGAGCTCAGCAGGAGCGCTCCATCCAATTTACAGCTCCGTCCTCCAGAGCCCTCAGTGCCAGCCTCTGGCAGACACGAATGATGGTCAAACCCCTCCAGCTCATAAATTATGCAAAGGCAATAAATGCACTCAGCAAACAGCTCCCAACGTTTGCCTAGCCTGGCTCCAGCTACGCTCTGCGAAATGCCAGGAGCCTGCACGCACAAGGCATCTATTTCACTCATAAAGAGGGTCTGTTGGGGCGTGAGGAGTGGGGACCTGCAGCCCCACAGCACTGCTCTAGCAGCAGAATTTTACGGACGTGCTGCACCAAAGGAAAAAAAAGGAGGGATGGGAGGAAAAGGCTTTTTTATGCACTGCAGCGGGGCTGTGTTTTCGTGTGGTGTATGCATACGTGTGTGCCCGTGTGCAGGCATTCATGTGGATGCTCTGCACAGCCATGTAAGCTGAGCTTTCCCCATGGATTAAACACACGGATTTCCTCTGCTTCATGGAAAACAACCCGACAATTTATGTGCCAGGGTAAGTCCAAAAAGACCTGCAGAAAAGAAAAGGTCTGCCGCTCAGGCTGGAAGCTGTGAATGAGAGAATTGTGTGTTCCTCCCATGCTGGAGGCTGGTTTGCTGTGCGAGCATTCTGGGCTTCTCCCTTACACCCACATTTCCCACTGGTCCTTACCCTGATGTGCCCATTTGCACTCCTGGTTGCATTTCCTTCCCCAGGATGCTGAAGCACAAGGTGCTGCCATCCTGCTGCTAACCAATCCTAGGGAACAGGCCCGGCAAACCCAAGGTGACAAGTGTGACACTGATCATTCAGAACCACTGGACACCTCTGAGGAGTTGATCTGCACTGCTCGCTACCTCGACTGCTCCAGCATCCCTCTGCCTCACAGGGACACAGAAAAAATAAAATGATTTAAGTGTTTTGAGATTCTCAGAGCAGGAGCACACTGAAAAGCTATACAATGAAGCAGGAGAACCATGCTGTCTTCATCTTGATTTAGCTTGCTACACAATCACAGAATTGTTTGAGTTGGAAGGGATCCTTAAAAGCCATCAATCCCAACTCCCTGCACTGCACAGGGACACCCACAGCTCCATCAGTGCTCAGAGCCTCCCCAGCCCAACCTTGGGTGTCTGCAGGGATGGGGCATCACCATCTCTCTCTGTGCAACCTGTGCAGTGCCTCACCACCCCATAGTGTAAAAAATTTCTTTCTTATATCCAATTTAAATCTCCCCTCTTTTAGCCTGAAACCATTTCCCCTTGCCCAATCAATCCCTTACAGCTTAGCTACTTGGTTCTGTTACCTGCCACATTTCACTGTATTAATAATCAATTCACCTTTATTCTGTGAACAGTTCAGAAAAGTCTGGTATTTTAAGGATTTCAACACAGCAACATTTCCAGAAGGAAACTTCACCTAAAGATTTGCCATGACCGGACACAAAGGCAATGGTCATGGAGAGCAAACTAAGCCTGACTCTGTGTCTGCTCACACCAGATGACAACTGAGATATCATTCATCTAATAATGGCAAATTAATGGAATATAGTGGACGTGTTTCTGCTCCATGATCCCGACGTTCAGAAGCAGTTCTGCTTTTCTAGCATTCTAAAATTCCTCCAAAGCTGTGCTTTCCAGTTTGAACAGGTGAGTCTGTTCAGTGAGCTCTGAAGATAACTCCCACATGCCAGGTCTGCTGCAGGTGGGAGATGCTCCCAAAAACAAGTCCCACTCCAATGTTATGCACCAGGCATTTAGAAATTAAGTGATGCAAATATCACATGCTGGCCTTCTACTCTGGGCTGAGTTTCAGTGTTTTCTGCCTCTCACAAAAAGATCAGCTTCCAGCCTTGTTCCAGGAAGCCACAGCTCTGTTGCACCTGAGTATTCTGCAAATAACTGGGAATCCAAAATATCACTCAGAGATGGCCTGATTATTGGATAACTGCCATTAGCTTCAATGCAATAAATCAGGGTGAGGAGTCTGCAGATGCTTTTACACCTGAACAAGCAGAGGCTCCTTCCCCTGATGCTCAGTGCACGCAGCTCTCTCACTGCACTGCCATGAGCAGAGATTGGTTGCAGACATGTAGGACTAGCTCTGCAAAAAGCCCAGGGTCCCATTTCCCAATGCTGGCCCACATTAGTGAAAACCCAACCAAGCGCTCTCATCTAGGCACCGAGATGAAAGCCAGATGAGCAAAACTGCCGAGCACCCACAGCTCTGTGTTACGGCCAAGATTCCAAATAAGCGTGGCACAAAATGCTGTGAGAGCTTTCCAGAACACAGCTTGATGGGCCCCGCTGGGAAGGAGCCCCTGGAACGGGCAGTCCCTGCCTCTGCAATCCTGTATGAGGATTAACAGCACTACAAACCCACCCCACAGCCTGGGACACAAGGCTGACTCATAACCAGCTCCACAGATTGTTATAGGATATATGGAAGTTTAGGTTGCTCCTCATTTCTATACAATCAGTTGCAATAATGAGATCAGCTCAGAGCGGCCACAGCAATGGCTTAAACTGTTCCAATACCTTTAATAACCGAAGAGTGCAGGCTGCTTGAAACACAGTGTTTCAGTGTTAAGGTGCTTAGTTTGTCCTGTTTTTTGCAACCTGATGCTCAAGAAGCACTAATCAGAATCAGTAACCCACAAACTTGCATTTTCATACAAGCACTGCAGTCAAAATTCAAATTGATGTTCTTAAAGTCAGCCCAAGGTGAGGAGGGAACACAAAGCCTCCTGGACTCCTTGCACCAGCTAAAAAGAAAGCTCCTCTTTCTGCTTCAGATCAAACCTTCTACATTACTGCTATCCGTCAGGGTTGTGAAAGAGTAAGGCATTCCCCACGAGGTCTGGAATAAACACAAATATATCTGCAGCCTGGTAAATTGGGAAGAGGAAACACAACTCTCCAATTCCCTCTGAAGGTTTAATTATTGCTGTGTTTTGTGAAAGAAAAGGGGAACTGAGCACCAGGCTGTGCTGCACCTCCCCAAACCCCCCAGCCCAGCTGGGGAGAGCCCGAGTTAACATGCACAGCACATCCCTACAGCACCCGCAGAACGAGCCTGATGCAGTGCCACATTTCCACAATCAGACATCCTGTGAGGTTACAGCTCTAATTTGAGCCCATTTAAATAGCTTGAGATAGTCTGGTCCAAATCAAGCTGAGTAAAGGTCTGTGCCACCTCACCAGCTCATTCAGGCTGAAGCAACACTATGGATTTCTTAGCACCTTGCTGATTGAACACATTCTTTCGCAAAAAAATGGCAATCATTGAATATATCGTGTACAATGACATTGAGGAGGGCATTGTTCTCTATTCTGCTCAATGGACTTTGCTGGAACAGCTATTTCATATCTTGGATCCATTTATCATTGCCACCAAAGGAGTCGGCGCTGCTGAAACACCAGCACTGAACAAAGTGATTCTGCTCATCTGTCTGCTGAAAAGAAATCTGAAGAAAATGAGGGAAAACCCAGACCTCAGCCATGTTCACACTGACATTTACAATATTCTTGTCCATCTATCCACCATGACAAACTGACAGCCTTGGAAAGGGCAAAAATGATATTTTAGCTATACAATTAGACCTTTGCTTCCAAGAAAAAAAGGAGAAAAAAACATCTCCTAGATGAAAGGAGACACAGACAGGGAATAAATGGGCAATTTTCTAATTGATGAAATGGAGACAGACAGAGTCACAAAGAAACTAAGAGCAAGAATTTCACTTTTTTTTCCTATCTGACTTTGCCTGTGTGTAGCGTGCAGCACGGAGCTCCTTGCCAACGAATCTTATATATAGCACCTTGCAAATTGGTTAACATCACTGTCTGCTTAGCAATTCTTCACCATTATCCACGGTGATTCAGTGTAAGGTATGACTCTGAAACGGAGATGGTCCGAGAAGTTTCAGCTCTGGTTTCTCAAAAGCTAAAATTACAGATTATTCACATAAAAGTCCCATTTTACACAAATTACCTTAGTCTGGACAAAAAGATTGCAATGTAGACCTCTAATCTGAATCCCATTTTATCCAACTACTTCACTTCAGATGAAATGTATCAGCCTCGGATATTTAAAGTTTGCCCATTACAGGAAAAATATTCAGAACTTGGAACCACTTTCAGCTGTATGTCTTTTTAATTCCTCCCACCCAGGACTCGTATGACTTTTCCATTGCAGAATAACACAATTAGTGGCTCCTTCTGGCTCCAACATCAACGAAACAGTGGTTTGATGAGGAAAAAAAAAGAATTACATCTTGAACATAAGCATGAGAACACCTGAACACATTACTATCCGTGATACAGTTGATCCACTTTATAATTATAGAAAGTACATACATGACCTTTGCAACCTACACAACCTTTGCAATGGCGGAATTCACACTCTTGGCAGACCCCACAGAGCTGATTTTAAAAGGGGTCTCATCTCAGGCACCTGAACCTGAGTCCTGATTTGAGGTCTGAAGCTGATTTGAGGTGTGATGCCGTTCCAGACCCCAGGCACACAGGGGAAGGGAAGACAGCAGCTGGCTGTACAGGGCAGAGAAGGGAAGCTGTGTGCTGGGACACATAGCCTGTCTGAGGCTGCCAGGGCACAGCCAGCTTCCCGCAGAGAGAAGATGCCACCAGCACCTGCACGCACAGCCCCAGAGAAGCTGAAGGAAAAGCAGCCCTTTAAGAAGCAAATTTTCCTTTGCACCCTGGGAACTGAGCCGAGACTGGTGAACTAATGCAGTTCTCAGGAAAAGTGCAGCTTCCTTCCTCCCCTCATCCCTCCCAATGGCTTCCCTGTGGTGTCACTGCTCAATGATCCCACAAGTGCTTAAGGCCCAATCCAGCTATCCCCAAGCATTGCTCCCACCAATGTCAGCAGCTAAAATGGGCTTTTCAGACGCAGCATTAGGGAGCGAACGATGCCAGGAGCCACTCAGCTCAGCATCTCCAGCAACTGCCTGCACAAGTCAGGCATCCAATGCCACCAGGCCAACTGGGCACCAAGTAGCTGCTGGACACAGACGCTGCCCAATTCTAATTTTGGGAAGTCATTCCTTTCTGCAAGAGAAGGAGGAACTCCCTTTCTCATAAATGAAGAAACGATGACATGCCTCTGCCTCTGGGATTCTGAATGTATTTCTGTTTTCTCACCTGCTTTTCTGGCTGTACACGATTTTAGTATCTAACGTCACTCTCAGCACCATCTCAGTGATGGGTACATTGTCAGGGCTCAAAAAATAAGTAATAGTAAAGAATAATAAAAATGTGCATTAATACTGGTAGACAAAGTCAACAGCAAAGAATTAAACTAATCAGCATTTAACAAAGTCAGTGCCTAGCACAGCATTAGCCAGTGTCCCTTGCTAAGTCAGGATTCCTGTTTTTCATACCTCCTGGTCTTAGCTCAAGAGTTCAGTTTGGAATTTGAGTCTTGCAGGTACTTACAGGCTAATGAAATCAAAATATCCTGACGGACAAGAAGCAAAGCATGTTACGGGTTAAAATAATACAAGAATCTATTTTTTCCACTGTGTTGTGATCCATAAAAATCACCCTGAGCCTTTCGTCTTTCTTCTCTGCCTGTGAAGCCAATTGCTTTGATTGCAGTGATATGAGCTCGCTGAAATGACTTGCCCTTGCTTGTGAAGCAAATGGAACATGCTAATAGAACTTATCGCATTACCCGATGCAAAAGTGCCATAGCTCATTACTTTAAGATAAAAGGATATCATTGCAGACGGGAAGCAGAATTGACTTTCTGAGGCCCGACTTGATGATGATTTAATCAACTGCTCTCTTTCACTTCTCATCTCTGTGCCTGTCGGTTTCACAGGTGCTGTTAAATGAGACACTCAGAAAGTGAGCGGAGGGAAAGAAATTGCTGTCATTACTTTTCAAGAAAGGAGGTATGCAAATTTTCGACAGAAAGATTGCGTTCATAATGGGCCTGGTAAAATACAAGGATCATGCTTGACAGGTGAGGGCAAGTCATTTGTACGTCCTTAAAGTGAAGCAACCATCCTCATTTAGAAATTGTGCTCGATAAGAGAAGCTACAAATGAAAACCACGCAATGGCTGAGAAGCAGCAAGAAAACCTTTGAAGGCTCTGCTATTGCAGATCTGCATTCAGCAGGTGCTGGCATGCCTTCACATGGCTGTTCCCATTGCCAGATGGCCAAACGCTGACCCTGCTTCGCACAAAGAACTCCTCTTACCCACACGGTTTGTTGCTGTCAGCTTTACATTTGCAGTCCGAGCCCTGAGAGTTTCTTCCTTCATCACTGCTGCCAGAAATAGAAGCAATGAGACAAAAGCCTAAGTGAGGGTTGAGTTAACTTTGAAAACAAAATCAATCGGTTGGAGGTGAGAATTTGTTTTCTTCCGCACGTAACAGAGTATTGCTGCTCTTGGAAGGTTCGTACAGCCAAGCAAAAAACAAAGAGAACAATCTACAAAGAGGGTTGTGCAGAAAGGAGGGTGAAAAAATGGTTTTCCAGGGCCCACAAGGCACCTGGCATCCTGAGTGATGGCAGCAACACAGGGATGGAAGAAAGAGAGGAGCTCAATGTCCTGCTGGCCCAATGGAAAGGCTCTGATATTCCAAAATTAGAAGTTGAAGAAGCACAATAATGATGAATTATGTAGAGGCTGAAAACACTCTATAGATTTTGGATGGTTATCGAGCTGTTCGATCATTTTAAATGGGGAAATGAGAACTACCAGGCTTTTATTGGTGTCAATCAGGTTTTCAGAGACTGAGAGCCACAACAATCATGTTCCTTAGGGCCACACTGTGCCAAGCTGTGGAGGCAGCAGTTAAGCCACAAACACATTGACATTTTGCCTCAAATAACAACAAAAGAATTACATAGAAGGATTGTAACAGATATTTAAAATTAAGTAAGAAGCAGCTTGGAAGTAGAATCACAGAAACATAGAATCACAGAATCACCACTGAGCTCATCGAGTCCAACCATCAACCCATCACCACCACACCACTAACCATGTCACTCAATAGAACATCTACCCCCTTCTTGAAGACCTGCAGGAGCAATGATTCCACCTCTTCCATGGGCATCCTGCTGATGATTGGACTTAGTGGTCTTTCCAACCTGAACGATTCTATGAAATACTGTCACAAATGAAGTTTGATATGATGGAAAAGGATTTAAAAAAAAAAGAGCACCCACCATATTAATTCTATACATAAACACACCTTTAAATGTTCTTGATTCAAATGTTCCTATTTTTGTTTATGAAACAAAACCATCAGATATCTGATTAATCTCTTCCCTTTGAGTAAGGTTAATTGCTTCTCCATGTCTGTCCAAAGGACAGCGTACCAGGAAAGCTCTATGGGTCCAATCCTTCCAAAAGGATTCACTGCAGGTTGAAGAGCAGTTTGGCCTAGAAGAGTAAGCATGGAGCCATGGCTACCAGCACCACCTCACGTAAATCACTGGCCTCTTCTTCCGTCACCCCTCCATTTTTCATCCATGTTAGCTAAGATACACTGCAGGATTTGCTTACTTCTCACTATATATGTTAACAAAGTGGGCAGTACAGTGACATTTCTCTTCAAGAATGTTGGCCCCGGTAAATAAAAGAAATAAAGAAGAAAAAATCACCAAAACTTGGATCAGGCTCTTGACGCATCATGCCTATTTTCAATAACAATCTCATCTTCCACCAACTAAACCATATGACCTATACCAAACGCCATCGATTTAAAAGAAAATTACTTTTATTTTGAATTAAAAAATCACGCAAAAAGCATCAATAAAACGTCAATAACGCAGCACAGGGTTTGCTGTTGGAGAAACTCCAACACAAAATGGCTGCTGAAACACGGGAAGAGAGATTCAAGTGATGTGTAAGACAAAATAGAAAATATTATCTGAAACAAAAAGTAATAACTAAAAAGCCATCTCGTCGTTCCCAAAGAAGAACTCTCCATCTTTTCAGCTTTGTCTCTTCACATTAGCCTAAGCAATTTAAGCATAACTATATAAATAATAATAATAATGATAATCCCCAAACAGCCCAAAACAATTGATCCTTAGGGATAAGACCTCAACTGTTGAGCCATAAACCCCTGAACATTGGATTTTAATGGATACTAAAGACTCTTAACTAAGCCATATAAAGATAACCTGAAACAAAATGATCTGTGTCGTAAGCTGTTTGCAAACTCCCATAAACGCTCCTTGTTGTCATGAAGTCAGAAAAAACGCAGACTGTGCACTCAGCCCTGTAAACTGGCTTCTGCGTGTTGGTTTCATTCTCTTTGCCACTTCTTTTTATAATTCATCACTTGCGTGGCTGCTATATATTATTATTATTTATTGCTGCCTTTATCATTTTTGTGCAATTTATAAATTGCTTGTGCCAGACCTGAGGGAAGACAAGGATTATTCTAAATCTACTTCAAGTAAATATAAATTTTAATGGCAACAGCACACTTTGGCCTGCCTGCCTCAGACACCCTGTTTTGACATTCTCTATGCTGTAATTTGGAATCAGCACTCTCTTATTAGAAAATGAAAACATATATATATATATAATTTTTTTCCAGAATGCTGCAATTATAATAATTGAATTTAAAACAGGAGTTGCATTTCTCTATTTGGAGTTGGGCATAACTGTATACCCCTGATTTACCAGGGGGACTCAACCCTTTGGTATTCCTGGAGCTGCTGGGAGAACATGAACAGCTGGGGGAAATGGTACCCAATGCAGCACCTGTGCTGGGTGTTGCAGTTGGTTTGGGGCAGTCCCAGGTTCATGTACCAACTGGGAGAAGAACTCATTGAGAGCAGCCCCAGGAGAAGAACCTGGGGTTCTGGTGGACAAAAAGCTGACACGAGCAGCAGTGTGTGCTCACAGCCCAGAAGGCCACCAGCACCACGGGCTACATCAGCAGAGGGGTGGCAGCGGGCAGGGAGAGGACTGTCCCCTATGCTTTGCCCTCGTGATGCCCCACTTGGAGTTCTGCATCCAGGCCTGGGGCTCCCAGCACAAGACACAGAGCTGCAGGAGCAGTTTTCTCTGCAGCTCTAACCCACCACTCAAGGAAGGTGATAGCAACGCCTGTATCATAAATGATCTCACAGATTCCATGGCTGTTATCAGCAGTGGCGAGTTACCCAGCATAGCCAAGGTATTGCCTTCAATTGCTTGCTTTTAGCAAAGTGCTCAGAAAAATGATCCTGGTTGGTCTTGGAAAATGCAAGAGTTTTACCAGCAACAACTGCTTTTAAGCATGGCACTGAGTGCGACAAGTGTGGCTGCTTGTAACTTCTTGAGATGTAACAGGGCTGAGACTTAACACTGCTAGAAATCATCTCTTCCAGAGGGAAGCCCCATCACAGGGTCAGGACACATCCTGAATGCAAACAGGATTTGCAATCTGGGGAACCATGGGAGACTGAAGGAAGTCACAGCTCAGGTGGTGCAGTCATCTCCATCCTTCCAGCAAATAACTCATCTACAATCTTCACAAAATGCATAGATATGGTACTTAGGGATGTGGGTTAGTGGGCAATACTGTGGACAGTTGGACTAAATGATTTTAGAGGTCTTTTCCAACCCTAATGATTCTATGATTCTGTCTGCATGGCCCCAGCTAACCACTTTCACCTTGTACAACATGCATACAAGCTGCTCAGCCTCTTTTGAGACAGACTGTGTCGAGCACGGGAATTCACTGCTCTCTCCAGAAGTGGTTTTTGTGAATACCGAGCCCCAGAATTTCACAAGGGACTTTTTAGAGAGGCGGAGACTCCCTCAATTTTATAGAATGTCCACACCAAACCATTGGAACTTCAGTTCTGATCTCTTCCGAATATTTAGCAATGGAAGGCTCTGAGCTATCAGACGCGTTTCTCTTAACAGAAACTTCTCTGAGCGAGTAACACAAATGAGTAACTAAATGCAAAGGGTAAAAGCTAGACACATTTAGATTGGTGCATATTAAAAAAAATGAGATAATAAAGAGCTAAAATAATTCACTTAAAAACAGGGCAGCTTTTCCCTATCTGAAAAAAAATAGTAATGAAAAATTAAAACCTTGCCTAAATTTCGTGCCCTAGTTCAGTCAGAGTTATTGAACTCAAAGCAGTACAATTAATTAGTGGAGATCATATAGCCTGTGCTACATGGGAGGTCATAGCAGATCAAACCCTCATTGCCTTAAATGATGGAAATTTATAAATCCCTAAACATCCACCTCGCTCTGCTCTAAGTCCACAGTTTGCTTGTTAACACTTTGGACCTCGCTGTTATGCAGCAATTCAGGCCAGCCCCATTCAGCACAAATATTTTCCTCCATGATGCGCACAGGATATGGACGAGCACTGATCTTACCTGAGCCAGGAGGGCTTCTCACTGCTCAGGAGCCTTACGCTGAGTTTGTTGTTGATGTCGTTGCGTGTGCTGAGCTTCATTCCTGTTCTCATTTTTATCGCACTGCAGGAATAACACCTCTTTAAGGACCATTTCAGCTTTGCTATTAAGTTCAACTACCATTTGGAGGAATCAATAACAAAGTGTTCTACAAGAGGACACTGTGATTTACAAATACAGGGAGAGAAAGAGAATGATGCAAAGCCATTGGTATGGATGTGAAGGGCTGTTGGGAAGGGGAAAATAAAAAGTCTGCGAGAAGACTCTGAACAAGCAATTTAATCTTAGAAGAAAATTCAGCAGAGTTATCCTGTGTGGCAGCTATCATAAAAAGTTGCAGGAGAAATCTACAGGAAATTCAATATGAAATCAAAAATGTACACCAATGGGATCCTCCAGAGAAAGAGAGAGGGAGGGAGGCAACGGTTTCTCATAAAGCATCACAGAAAGCAGCCTTACATCTTCCCTCAGAGCTCCTAAAAATAATTATTAGCGGAGAAGAGAGAAATGTTAGCAGATACACTTTGAATAGAGGAATACTTTGATACGTGCGTCTAATTTATCAAGGACTCTCCTCCCCCCCATACCCAACAGGCAAGAGTTCAAGAACGCATCTCTTCCTCCAACCCTACACATTTACACATTCAGGCTCAGAGCATGAATGATAGGTTTTGTTGTTGTTTCACCAGTGGGAACATGGAGGCAGGTGAGACTGAGTCTCACCAAAGGCTGAAATGTCACCTGAGTGTGCCCTGTCACAGTGCCTTGGCCACCAAAGCCACCCTCCCAAAACATGGGCCTTTCCTTGTAACCAAGTGCTGCAAAACAGCAGACAGAATGCATCACAGTGGCAGAAGGCATAATTTTGTAGTGGCACAGGAATAAAGAAACACAAGACAACTCTCATCTTTTGTCTAACACAAAGCTGAATCCACGCTCCAGCAAAACTATGGCAATGTATAGAATAGGATAGAATATAGCACCAGCATGTAATTCACAGCTGAAAGGACTGGAACTGCAACACCAAAGACAATGTCTCACGTTAGCTAGAACAATAGCCAAGAAGCCAAGGGGAACCACTTTCCCCTTGTAGAATTTGCTCTCTTCTAAGCAGTGGGAGATCCTGAGGGTGCCCTCAGCAACCCCTTAATCCACACGGTCATATCCCAGAAACATCTGTGTAGGCTCATGGAAGTCTATTTCTGATCTGTACATTCTTCTTTTGTCTGGACTTCTGTTTTTAACGGGAAGAAAGAAAGAAGGAAAAAAAAGCTGTGATACTTCGAGCAAATTCTGCACTCTTGGAAAAAATGAGCAGACAGAGCCAAACGACAGAGCATAAGCAGCATTCCCCAAAGTACCAGAGGCATCGTGCTCCTATGCCCTGCACGTGGGCCTGTTCCTTCCCAAAGCCTCATCCCCCCCTAAGACCTCAAAGGGTTAAGCCTGCAAATTGCCCCACTGTGCTGCTGGGACAGCATGAAGGATGGCTGCCATTGCGCGGTCAGAGTGACAGCGCCAATTTGATGTGCTGCCATCAAGGGCCTTCTCGGCGCCGAGCGCCCTGATGGTTTCGTGATGCGAACAGTCGCATCGCAAAATGGTTTTCCTCTCCCGCTGCCTCTGCTTCCATCTGCTGCTGGGCCGAGGCACAGCCGGCTGCCTGCCTGTCACAGCATGTATTAAAATTAGCTGGGGAGGAGGCACTCAGTTGTGCTAATTACATTTTAATCATTGGAAATGTGTTGGCAAATCAAGCCTTGATTGCCATCTCGGAGTCTGTCTCCTCCAGCAGAGTGAAGGGGCTGTCTGCATTAGCTGGGGCCTGCTGGGCCCAGTTCTTTCACAGAAGATAGAATATGGTGCCTGCTGGCCCACCACTGAGACTGCTTTGGCACATTATTAAAAAGCCACAAGGCTTGTTTCAAATCATCACCGTGTGAGCTCCGCTCATTCGCACATCCCTGGGTATTCCAGCCACTTGGTACTTTTAACTATATCTAGTTTACCTTGTGGGCTAAAAAACAATTTTGCATGTGTGGGTGGAGGGAGACGGAGCTCTTTGCAGCTCATCGGGTTGGGCATGGAGCCGGTTGTCGAACGCCTGCCTTGTCAGCTGCAGCACTGCATCCTGAAATAACTGGAGCCCGCTCAGCCCCGCCGAGCCTCAGGGAGGTCTGGAACAAGGCCGGGTCTGAGCTGTGGAAAGGAAAGAAATCCCATCCCATTCCTCATGCGATGGGATAAAGGAAATGGAGCCCTCAGTGACCCTCAGGCCAGCTAGGCTTGTAAATCAGGCTTGGAGCGGTTCCCCTCTGTTCCCCTGGCTGAGCGCTCACATGCAGATCCTAAAATCAGCATGCTGGATGCAGATCAAAAGGATGAATGTTCAAGCCCTTTCCCCAGCCACATTTGAATTTTTATTTTTTTTCTTTATCGATACAGGAAAGCTTCCAGAGCAAGCAGCTCGAACCAAAAGCAGAAAGAGCCAGGATCTCTCAAATGTCAGGATGTGTGTAGGATAAACAAAACCAGCAGCATCTACCACCTGCAATTCCCCTCCCAAAATAAACAGAGTCTACAGTATGGATATTTTGCAACCTGAAAAATTCACCCTCAAATCTCTTTTTTATAGAATGTAAATCTTGTCAATACCCAAACCCTTCCCATTGCCTGCAGAACTGGCGTACTCCTAGGCTGGGTTTTCCACAGCCAGGCAGGAAGGACCAGGCGCTTTGCAATGCCAGATCTCCAAATGGCTCGGCTCGCCGTTGGACACCTAAGTGAGAGCCAGATTCCCCCAGTGCTCAGGAGCCAGCAATGCCTATTGTTGCCCTTGAGGTAAAGTTCCAAAACATCCCTCTAGGCTAAACACTTTTGGCAGCCTGAGTGCTTTGAGGACTCAAGCGGGTGATAAGCACTGAAGCTGTTAACTTCAGCCTTTCTTCTTCCCCTTTCATAGATTCATTAAGGTTGGAAAGACCACTAAGATCATCCAGTCCGACCAAGAACCCATCATCACCATGCCCTCTCTCAATGCGACATCTACTTCCTTCCTGAACACCTCCAGAGGCAGTGGCCCTTCCACCTCCCTGGGAAGCCTCTTCCAATGCATCACCACTCTTTCTGAGAATCATTTTTTTCTAATATCCAAACCGAACCTCCCTTTGCACAAGTTAAAGCCTTTACCTCCGGTCCTATCGCTGTTATTGGGGAGAAAAGGCAGACTCCCACTCACCACCAGCTCCTTCCAGGCAGTTATAGAGAGCAATGAGGTTTCCCCTGAGCCTCCTTGTCTTCAGACTGAACCATCCCAGTTCCCTCAGCCACTCCCCATCACACTTGTGCTTCAACACGTGTAGAGGTTTCTCTTTTGGTGCTTCTCCATTTCCCCCAAAATGGCAGCAGTGACTGCAGAGCTGGCATACAACTGTGCAATTAAGGACACAACACCTACGGATCATCTCCTGACATCTCAGTAATGCTCCACTCATTAGTACATGCAAGTGGCTTTTTAGTTCTTCATTTATGACACCTCACACTGCTGTACACAGGCATGATCAAGTTATAGAGCCTTGAGTACCCAATGCATTTGCAAAGAAGGAAAGCTATTTTTACAGCCCCTGAGAGGAGGCAGACTGTGGAGGTACTTCCTTCTTTATACAATTACATTGCCACTGAACGTAATGTTTTCATGACTATCGTATAATGGAACTTAAAACTGATCATTTTATAGCCCCAGCAATGAGATAAGGGTTTGCATATACCACAGAGAGAACCTATCGTGTCCTATCATACAGCTGCATTGCACAGGCAGAATCTGAAACAAGAAAGCTGAGTTATACTTCTGCTTTGGGATAAAAACTCAGTGTCCTCTTTAGGAGGGTGGGAGAAACTGGAAATTAAAACCTGACTGATATGCATTAAGGCAATTAGGGACAATTTATTTAAATAGGCTTACTAGAACATTTTTGTTCCTTTTTAACTCCAGAGCTTTAAATTTAAATGCTCTAATCTTTTTTTTTTTTTTTTTTTTTTCCATTTTTAACAGGAAATTTATTTTAAAAATACAATTATTGTAACTAAATGAGACGCAGACTTCATCCAGCACCCTTAAGTTTCTTTTTGCCTTTAAAAGAAGGGGTAAGCATATTTGCATTTGCAAGATGGCTCCAGCAGTCCTAGCCACCACTTTCAGTGATGCTCCTCCTAGCATTACATGAATGATGTTTAAGGCTTTCCAAGCAGGGCTGAGCCTCTACAAGTGGCACCAGTCCTCATTTCTCAGAGTACAAAACTGGGGTTGAAACCTGTAATTTGGGCAATGATCAAACACCTGATTAAAGCCACCAGAATTAAGAAGCAGTCACATTTTAGCTTTCTGTCACTACATTCAAGGAACGTATTGATTATATTTGGGATCAGAAGAATGCAATACATATTCCCCAGTGTCCCTAAAAGTCAGCCCTTCTGTGCCCATCCCTCCTCTCCCTGTTCCATGGGGAAAACAAAGCTGTTCTCATTGCTGGGTATTTGGCATCACCAAAGAGAACGAGGATGATTTTGCACAGCCATTTCTCTAAGGCATGTTGAGGTGAAAAAAGGATAGGGGACAGCACCTATATGACTACTGCCTTTTTGGGACCAGAAGGCAATAAAGGAAACATCTACCTAATGACCTTTAAAGGTCCTTCCCAACACAAACAATTCTATGATTCTATGATCCTTACCCCAGTTATGGCTCTGTCTCCCTTCTTCTGCCCTACAATGCTGCCTCAGAAGAACCAAGTCTTCCTAAAAGGTCTGGGATGGAGAAAGGAATCCCCAGCCAGTCTTGGACACACACAGCAGCCCCAAAGCTTTCAGTACTGCCATCCAGAGGAGGTGATCTCCTCCCCATCACTAGTGAGAGCCCGAGAGGATTGCTGTCCTCAGATGGAAGGTTGTCCTGAATGGTATTCTGCCTGACCCCACACCAAAAGGAGGCATTTAGTAGAAGCAAATGGAAAATGAGGCAGAACAGAAATAAGAGATGCAAACAGAACACAAAGAGAGAAAACACTCCTCTTAATTTTTCACATGGAAAGTGAACCAGACTTTCTCTGTGGCCATCCAAAGCTAATTCAAGTCACACATAACACAAGTTGTGTTCCTAAATGTAATCTACTTATTTCTATTATTGCCCTTTCTTGCAGTGCTTTCAGTGGACACATTCATTCTGGCTGTTTTAATCTGGAACCACAAAAACACCTTCCTAGAGGCAATGTATGGAATTTTCATGGGCATTACTGAAAAGAGAAGGGGGCAATTCTGCACCCTCCTAAGCTGCTGTTACAGAAGCTCGACTGCTGCACGAAACATACGTTGCAAATACAGGAGCACCACATGGAAAGGGTGTTCATAGTGAAGAGCACACCGAAAAATAAGCTGCTTCCCATCAGCAAGAGCATTCTTTATCTTTAGCGTAACATTTACAAAGCTTGTTCAGGAAAAAAATGTGTTAAATCTTTCATCAGGCTACAGACACTTTATTTGGAGTCTTCACAGAAACCCGAAGTAGTGCCATAAGGTGCCTGGAATATTAGCCAAGATAAAACCTTCAGGGCCATGCACGCTACTGTTTTCAAATCTGTTCTTTCATCTGATGTGCCAGTCGAAATTACTTCTGCAACATGGTCAGAACCAACCTGGATGGATTTATAATGCCTCAAATTGCTATGGGCATATTTTTGTGAATTGCCTAGAGACAAACAGATAGTTCTCTTTAGATTGTGTGAATTGCTAATTCTTATGCATGTCATGCATTTTCCAAGTGGCATGTTTAGACAAGAAAATTGCAGAATATTCCTGATGTCACCAGAGCTCTACGCCTAGGAAGTGTAGGACAGTGTCCTTATATCTCAGTATATATATTACAGATCATTTTAACTCTAAATTAGACAACACTTGTTACATTTTCTCACTGTACGACTCTGTGTAGGAGTAGAGTCAAGCAATAATGAACAGATTATCAATTATACCAACGCAATGCAACGACTCGCGCAAGCAACAGAAGCAGAACTGAGCATTTATTTGCTCTGTTTAGGCAATTTGAATAAAAAGCGTAAGCGTTATCTTTTGTGTCAACACGTTGAGTTTCATGATAACTCAAGTCTGTTGGCATTATTGCACCATACGCAACAAATAACAAAGGCTTCCTTGCAGTGTGCTCTCCTGATACAACAAAGCTTTTGTGCTCAATCCATGGAGCTCCTCTCTCTGTCCATCCTCAACGTTTTTGAACCTACTGGCCAATTTTGCCCACAGATAAGATAATGAAGCTCGTGTGACTTTTCTAAGGGAAAAATAGATTAAGAAATAAATAAAGGCGGCCAGTTGGTATAGAGACCCACTAAGCCTGGAAGAAAGGCTGCAGCATGTGATCACACCTCGCTTGATACCAGAAAACACACACAGATGAGAAATGTTCTAAGAACTCCAAAGAAAAAGCATCAATCAGAGCTTTCAATTAACTCTCTGTGGGAAACCAAGCTTTGCTAAGTATTTTTTTCTTTTGCTCATGGAACGACTCATATTTATTTTACGACATATGACTTGGATTCAGAGGTGCCAGCTTTTAACTAATATATAAATTACCTTTATCCTTGAAACCAACAGGGACATCTCCGTATAGTGTATATTATACTGCATAATTATAGCTTCAGGGCATCATTTTATGTGAAAATGTAACATATAAAATAAAAGAAAATTCCGTTTATATTACGATCAGATTTTTGCATTTAAAGTGATCCCATACACGTGGAGGAACTGGTAAACTGCCTGCTCAAGCAGCACAGAAAACATGGTTCCATGCTTATGCTAAGGGCTATAAGACTACAACGATAGGTTTACTTCCCAGCTATATACTCTTCCTTAGTAATTTGGGGTAAAAAGCAAAGCATATCAAAACAACCTCCCCTCTCTTTCTGTGTCCTGCATCTTTAAAACAACTTTTGCCTTTCTTCCCCTCAACTTTCCCTTTCCTTTCCATTTGTGTTATGCTTTTATATAAACCGTCTGATGCCTGCTTTCCTCTGAATGCCTATAAACTTTGTTTTCTAATTCTAACAAATCCAAACACAAACATACTGAATCCATTTTACTGAAGTATTTTTAGTGGATTTTTGTTTTGTTTCTTTTAGTTCTTGACCACCAGCCATGAACAAATTCCAGAGGCTCCAGAAAGCTGCTTGTGTCTGTAAGACGAGCGTAAACTTAACACATCAGTAGGTTTGGGATACTAAGGGAGGTATCAGGAATAAAACAGTTGCTCTGCTATTACTGGTAAGGATACAAGATTTATATATTTGTCTGCATGCACTAGGCATGCAGCCTCGCTTACAGCACAGTATTTTACTGTATTTCACTGCGTGATAGGGCAACAGGGAATGGTTCTAAACTAAAAGAGGGGAGATGTTGGTTAGGTGCTACTAATTTTGTTACTCTGAAGCGCTGGCATGGGCTGCCCAGAGAGGCTGTGGGTGCCCCATCCCTTGGAGGCATTCAAGGCTGGGCTGGATGGGATCCTGGGCAGCCTGATCTGCTGGTTGGCAACCAGCCCATGGCAAGGAGGTTGCACCTAAGTGATCTTTGAGGTCTCCTCCAACCTAACCCATTCCATGACTCTATAATTCTATGATTTTAAAAGGAGGAGAACAAATTATCAGCCACCGACCATTCACTTCAAATCCCCGGTAGATTTCATCATCGGTTTCAATGGTGTTTGCAAGGGCAAACAGAAGAATTTTATTTTCAAAGGGAAGAGGGAGCAGTGCTGCTAGAACAGCATTGCTTCCAACCCCTGCGGGATGCAAAAATAATCTGTGACTGTGACTTCAGTGAATTTAGTTAAGTACAGTTAAATTGCATCACAGAGCCGTCTTTCGCAGATCCGCAACAGTTAATGAACGCGGTGGGGAGAGCAGATATTTCTTCAAAACAACTCATCAAGGAAGCTGCCTCTCCTTAGCAGATGTAAAGGCAGGGCCCAGCGCAGGAGCTGGCAGCAGCAGATGGTGCCTGAGGGCAGCTTGCTGTCTCCTGCTCCTGGGGGTGAGGCTGGGCGAGACGGGAGGTGCTGGGAGGTGGGGGCTGTGTTTTTCGGCAGCAGGTAAAATCCATTTGTCACACCAGCTCCAACTGGGCTCTCAGCACAAAAGTTAATATCTGAAACCAATGAGGCATTCTGCGCTCCGACGGCAGCGAGGCGGGGAAGCTGGGAGCAGCGCCGAGCCCCAGCCTCGGTCAGCAGGGAACGATGGCAAACTTCCCCTCCTGAAAGACAGCCTTTTCCTCTCTCTTTTCCAAACAAATGATAAAATAAAATAAAAAAAAAAAGAGTATGCAAAGGGAAGCGTTTTATCTTATTGCACCTTCAGGGAAAGAACACCAAATGACGAAAGAGAGCGTGTTTTCTTTCTCTGTTCTCCACACAACAACATCAGTAAGCTCATAAAAGAGGCCCCTGCTTTCTCCCTCTCTGAAATACAGACACATACACAGCACCAGCAATAAATTTCCATTGCCTCCAACTTCTAGCACTGCCAAGGTATGTGCCACAGACTGCATTTTTATGAGCCCGTCTTTGACTGCCTGGATTTCGCTTTCATAAAGAAGAGATTTTAGTCCATTCTGTCTATTTATTTTGTGTAGAGGAATCAAGGTCAATAAACCACGGAGAAATTCACTCTACCTTATTCCATTTCACACTTTTGTCATCCACGCTTTATCGAGTATCTGAATGAATTTTTAATATCGTGCCACAAAATGCTTTGGTCTTCTATCATATGCTGGGACTCTATAAATCTGATAACACTTGGGAGTTCTCAAATATACTCAGCACTGAAGAAACAGCTTTAAAGTTTAGTCATTCTGATGAAATGTAAGAGCTTATATCAGTGACAGGTTGACAGAAAAAGCTGTTTTCCTTTCCATTTCACAGACTTCCACGTATGAACGCCATGAAACATGTCAGGACTTTCTCTGAGTCTATGAAGACAGCGATGGCATCTGCTCCCAGTGGGGAGCCCTTCTAACCAGTAATACTGTAAAATTTCCTGATTCTGAAATCTGATTGACAGTTGCAGGAAGGGCAGGGAGGAGGTGTTTACTGTATTTCATAGGAGAGCATCAATTGCTTGTCTTGGCACATGATGTATATTTTTATGGCATACAATGCCACTTTCAGCATTTTTTTTTTTTTAAAGTGAAATGTATTCGTGCTGGCTGAACAGGTTTATAATTTCCTGTTGCTGAAAAATATACATGTCTTTTAAAACTAGGCATTAACCCTACATGTTCGTCTACAGTTTTAGGTAAGGCAAAAGAGAAAGACCAAAATTAGGGCTCTAAGAAAGAAGGGGACAGATTCTTCAGCAGGGTCTGCTGTGATAGAAAAAAGGGATATGATTTCAAACTAAAAAGAGGGGAGATGTAGATTGGATATAAGGAAGTCTTTTACGGTAAGGGTGGTGAGGCACCAGCATGGCTTGCCCAGAGAGGTGGTGGATGCCCCGTCCCTGGAGACATTCAAGACCGGATTGGATGGGCTCTGAGCACCTGATTGAGATGTGGTATCCCTGTGCACTGCAGGGGAGTGGGGATAGATGACATTTAAAGGTCCCTTTCAACTCAAATGCATCTATGATTCTATGACATTATGGAATCCTTATGGATTCCATGGCCTAAAGAACACATGGACGTGTTGATCCCATCAGCAGCCCAGCACAGAGGTACACTGGCTGACCTTCTAATGACAGTGGCTATAGGAGAGATCTATACACTTTATAGTCTATTAAATATCGCTTCGTAATGCCGTGGTCAAACTGAGATCTCATTGAGTATATTACATTTTCCTACTTGCTCTTTTGACACACACATAGCTATGGTTTGCAGAAACCTGTCTGAATTGCACACAAATGCTTATCCCAGCCCCAACTCGATCTTTCAAGCAGTTAATCCCACTTGCCTGCAGGGATGGGAAGTCTAAAGATCGTGCTTGTTCCTTATTCCATTGCGTACTATAATACAGCAGTTTTCCTCTTGTGATTTGCTGAATTCTGAAATTGCACAAATGTCCTCCAGGAGGTATCTAAAACATGAGCAAGAATAGCAAACCAACAGCCAATAGCCTTAAATTTACTGAAAAACTCTGCACCTTCCAAAGGAAATGTTTAGGGATGCACAATTGAAAAAGCCTTACAGACTGCTAAAAGCTTCCAACCTACCAAAACCACAGCTCCTCCATGTTCACATGGCAGTGCAAACTCTTCCTAATGAAAAGGTGAAGCAACAACCCAAACTGCTTTTGCTGTCCTGCCTTTCCACCAGCTTTAAGAGTATTAAATGCAGAGCAAAGGACAGCCTGGGTTGTGTGCCTCCCAGGAGGTGGCATTAAGCCTGAATTACTTAATAAATGAAGTAGAATGAAGGACTCCAGTAAGCACTGCGTTGATACTGGTTTAGAGACCAGATTTACTCACGTATACAGAGCTAGAACTGTTCTCAGTTTCAGTCTGGGGAAGACTGGAAATATCCAGGAAAACAAGAGATTCTCACAGTCTGATTTTCTATTTTCAAGTTCCCCTGAAATCGTCCTGAATGAAATGCTCACGCTCAGTAGCTGTATGCCAAGGTAAGGTCTAAAAAGTTGGTCTAAGGTCTATAAAGTTCAGATTCATTGGGAATCCAGACATGGCCCATTAGACTACAGGAAAGACATCCCAATAATTGAGGGTACCCTGAATCTGGAACTACTGAGGTTACAAAGAGTGGGACGTGTAGGAAAACCTTCAATATATTTTTAGAAGCACTGTCATATGACATATTTTGTCACTGCATTTAATCTTGTCCTAGTAACTCTATGACATAGGGGTACATTCAGGCATTCTATTCTAGCTGCACCGCTTCTGATTCAGATAATATTATGGATAGCTGTAACAGATGGCATTCACGATAGTGCTGCTTTACAAGACAAAGCTCCCACTCTTCTCCCTTCTGCTTTTTCTTTTTTCTTGTCTAACTAAGGATATGTCAAGGTGAAATAAAGAGAGGTTCAGGCCCTCACACAGCAGCCATCACCACCAGAGCACGGCATTCGTGGTACAAAATAGCAGAGACAGGTGAACAGAAATAATCAAACACCGTTTGAAAGGATGAAGCAAAAGAAAAGCAAACTAAATAGCAAAAATGAAGGACTCACCCAGAAACTCAGGTGATCACATGGCTGGAAAAGACAAAGTTACCTTTTATAACCACTCCTTCAGTGGCAAGGACAGAGACTGGCAGAACCCACATGTGATTCTGACAGTCCTAGGGGACGTCAGTGGGTAGGAGACTATTACAAGAAGAGACTTCGACTTATGACATGCTCCTATGATCAGCCGAAGAGCTATTGATCCCTGGCTGCTAGGAAATAGCTGCGTCCATCAAATGTGTACAGCAAGGACACACACTATGCTCCTGACAACTTCCAATAGCGTGGGCTGTGTTCTTGTGATAATTATGACAAGCTCATATAGACACATGTGAAGCTGCTCTGTGCTTAGCATGCTGCTCGTTTTGTTGAAATGGAATCATGTTCATTTTGGGGATAAACATGGTAATGTTAGCAAAAGTTTCAAAGGACTTCCAAGTTAATTGCGGCCTGCAGCCTCCCAGGAAGCAAAAAGAAAACAAACCCTCAATTCGACACCTCCAATTTCATAAAACTGAGTTAGATACTTCAGGAGGACAAAGTGCAGCATTTCAGGGGTGGAATTTCAAAGGAGAGCTCTACAGGGCTATTTTCCTATTAGCGTGATTAGCATTCAGACATAGTTTATCCTTGGGTTGGTTTGCATTTTGAGAGAGAGATTCAGAGGAAAAGCGATTTATATCCGCTTCCACCACAGCATCATCTCAGCAGCACGTGTTCTCCCAAACACAGAGCTCTACCAGCTCAGATCTTGTAATTACTGTTCTTCATCAACACAATCTGAAGGGTACAGCTTCAGAGTTTTTGCATGCTATTTGGATTTTCTTTTAGTTATGATGGCTTGGTGGGGAAAGATTGGTGGTTGGTGGATGGCTGGACTGGATGATCTTGAAGGTCTTTTCCAACCTTTGTGATTCTATGATTATTACTATTACGTGTAACAGACTGGGACTATCAATGAATTCCCTTCTATTCGGGGCCAAATAAAGAGTGCAGCATAGAACATACTGTATGGCTCCGAATGCTACAGTCAGGACAGGAAAACAGTCGGAGTGGTTATTATCAGTTTGCTTTATAAGTATGTTATTTACAATACGCAACAGATGTTCTCCGAATGTTAATGGGAAAATACAGGCCTTTTATTTATTTCTTTTCTGACAGACCAAAAAGTGCAACTAATATAATAATAATCTTGCAAAATCCAAAGATTACTTCACAATTTGGAAAATGCTACGTTGAGTCATTAGTCTTATTATCTGGTATTTTCATAACTCACTAGATAAACACTATAAACTATGATTTCCTGGTAATGATCCCTTATATGTGCAAAAACAGGCTTCCAAGAAATCTCAATTAAGCCCTAAGAAACAGTGGTCTTAAATTAACCCCAGCCCCCAAAGTAATGCAATAATGCACGTACGTGTGTGAGCATGCACATGTGCATGCGCTGCCCTTCCTGCGAATGGGTAGGATTAGAACTGCTGGGCTGTAAGTTATATCTCCTGTGCCACTAACTGCTAACAGAATGTTTTCTTTAGCTCAGTGCTTTTCAGTCTGTCTGCAAACCCAAGGGATCCACACACTCTTCATCTGTGGGTCTGTAAATCTGTTTCGGTTCGCTTCACTGTACTGGGTCCCTAATTCCATCCATAAGAGCTTAGGGGAGTCCATCTGTTGAAAAAAAGAGGAGTGAAAACTTCTGCTGTGGCACCAAGCCCTGATCTGCAGCACCAGGAGCTCTAAGTTCCTTCTTGGTGTTTGCTGGGGATTTATAACTTGCCCAGCACAAAGGATTACGTGGGTAGATAAGCCTAACACAACAGATATGAACTGTTAAAAGGTTATGTGATCTCAACTTGAGAAAGTCATGGATAGGACCAGCCCTGCAGGGTGCATGTTCTGATGGGGGTTGTTTCAATCTTCGTTTGGAAATTGAGCTTGGACACCACTAGCTCTTCCCTTTCAGTACTTTATCTGATGTTTCTAATGATATTACACAGCATTGACAAGTGGTGGGTACTGCAAAGGACAGAAAGCTCGGCTGTCCATGCTCTTGTACCTTGTACAGCCACTAAGGTAGCCTACGAAATACTGATGAAATAAGATCAACCTGAAATTGTAATTTCTTAACCAATCCTTTGGGGAGAAAGTAGAAACTGCTGCCCTTGTTGTCTTACAAAGCACACTGCTAAAATATTTTATGTATTTTTTGGCCCACCTTCCAAAGAAAACAATGTTCGTGCACACAGGCTGTCAGTCCAGCCAGTCCTAATCGTTTTTCAACCCTCCTGTTCCCTTCCAATGAAACCTGATAGAGATCTAAAAACCATCAAGTTGTGACAAGTTTCATGTAAACCAGTAGCACTAGTAGAGGAAAGGCAGATACTGCTCAGTTCTTACAAGTGTATGCTGTCCTCCTGGCCAAACCGAGATGGAATATGCAATGTAGTCAGCAGCATGCAACACGCGCATGGCAGAGCGAAGACTACAGGGCTCCATGACGTGGGACACAAATCTAAGGCAGTTGGATTTCACTATTCTCCCCGCATGTAGAACAGCTTGTTTGAGCGATGCGAGGACAACGAGGTGTGATGTGGTTGTATGGGACTAATTAAGGGATGCTCATTTCAAAACAAAGAACTCACCATCTCTACCCACAGAAATCCGCTTTGACAATATTGCAAAGGAAAAAGTCCAGATTCTCCCCTAGTCTCCCTCCCATCTCAGCACAGCAGTCGGAAAAATAACATTCACTGCTATTGTACATGACAGGTAAAAGAAAAAAAAAGCAACAGCCACATCTGGTATCATTAATACTTTAGCAGACTTCCTATTTTTAAATTAGTATCATTCTGCAAGCAAAATGACAGCTCCTCACAGCGCCTATGAATCCGCAGAAACAAAGCAACAAACAAAGCAGCAGTTTACGCATACAGCTGCCGACAGCTCTGACAGCCTTTCAAAGCACTCCCGCGCACGGAGCCCAAACTTGCAGCAGAGAACACCAGGCTGGCACTTCCCTCGGGATTTTACAGGTGAGAAGCAAGCTCAGGAGCTGCTGGCTGCTGCCAGGAGCCACCTGGGGCTCAGCTGTGGGTACCAGCTGCACATGGACATGCGGTGGGGCCAGCAGGGAACCAGATGGATTTACAGGGCAGCACTAGCGAGCTCGCTGCGAGCCATTCCAGCTGCTGTTGGAGAGGTATCTCTCAATGAACTCCATGGTGGGACACGTCTCCTGCTCAGGGACGCTCTGTTGGACTTTCTGTGCTTCCATTCAAGGGTGAACGCCAGAAAAACACAATGGGGGAGACCAATGCAAGGTGTCTGTAGCGGCAGCGTTCGGCAGCAAGGAACAGAGCCAGCCCTGGCCCTGCACACTGCATATCTTGGCTCCCAAGGCAAATGCTCACAGCATCGCTTCTGCAACACCAGGGCGCATACGCACAAATGAGCTGTGGGACAGACTGCAGGAAATATCCGTCTCCTGAGGTAACCACAGGCTTAAAATTAGGCTTGAGGATGACAAAAAAGCCTGTCTGCCCGCATCCTGACACGTCTCATCCATCTCGGGGAGTTACCAAGCCCTATCTCCGCTGCTCACTTACGTCAATGAAATCAAGCAGGCTCTTGAAGCGGCTGCAGGAAGTTCTCCACATGTTCACTGAGGCATCTGGAACAATTCCCGTTATTTAATTCTCGCCTGGTTGCCAACTCAAAACACCAAAACAGAAAGCAGAGACGTTTCTCAATCTTTCCTCATGAGGGATTTACATGGGTAAAACCCATCACAGAGTAATCACTCTGGACATATTTACAGATGAAATTTTCCATTGGATTTTCCAAGGTGCTCCATCTTATTGCCAATTCAGTCGTACCACAGCTGTACAGAAGGGACAAACAGCCACCCCTGGCTTGCCACTACGTGCTGTGGATAAAAGCAATGCCCCATCTGGCTTCTATGGCTAACTGCTACCCATGGTACAGTTGTAGATAAATAAATCAGTGTACACAAAGAACCACTAAGTCACAGAAAGTCTCTGCTGGGAGCTAATTTGTGCAGTTCTTTTACGTCAGTTACTGTAGGACTTGGGGAAAAACAATCCACCACCAAGACAGAGGTCAGATTTTAATCTCAGTAATGGGCCCTGGTTCCTGGCTAGTAAATCCCTTGCTCGCTTGTTCCTACCTAAGAACCTTTCCGGATCTGGATTTCTCCAGCTCTGCATCGAAACTGCTGTTGCTTTGCCCTTACTCAAATCGCCTCTGAAAAGCCTTTGGTGCTACCTGAAAAGCCTTTGGTACTCTTACTGAACCCCCAGCTTTTATTTTCCTCCTCCTCACCTGCTCTCTCTTTTAAATTACGTACTCACACACACAGTAAGTACAGCAAGAATGGATGCTGCAGAACACCCAATCACTTTTGGGTAGGTTCTTTTACTATCTAACCTGTACCTTTAGAAATCTCTTTCTTTAGAAGAAGCTTGTTTGCAGGATGCTTTGCATAGAATTAGTCTGGAGGAGTAGAGGCTCAGGGGTGGCCTTATGGCTCTCTACAACTGCCTGAAAGGGGATTGTAGGGAGTTGGGGGTTGGCCTCTTTTCCCAGGTAACAGCGATAGGACAGAAGGTGATGGCCTTAAGTTGTGCCAGGGGATGTTCGGGTTGGATATAAGGAAAAATTTCTTCTCAGAAGTGTGGTGATGAACTGGCATAAGCTGCCTAGGGAGTGGTGGGGCGACTGTCCCTGGAGGTGTTCAAGAAACATGGAGACAAGGCACTGAGGGACATGGTTAGTGGACACGAGCTGATGGGTTGATGGTTGGACTAGATGACCTAATCGGCCTTTTCCAACCTTAATGACCCTGTGAATATCATGTATGACTTCTCTATACCTCTCCTTCTGACTTCACATTCACTTGATGGCTGGTACAAGAAGTTGGATAGCAAAACACAAACCATGGAATGGACTGCCGTTATGCCCTCGTTGAATCCACTGCTTTGCTAAGCCTTAAAAATAAATCTGCAGTGATTATTTTCAGCAGGGGAAAAAAATCTGCCATAATTCATCTGAAGCCAAGCAGAATGCATCATAAGCACTTTTCTGACCAAAGGAAAGCATTACTAAGTAACAAGTAACAGAGGAACTCTCCGTGTTGGTTCTATGACATCTGGAAGACAGTATCCTGAGTAGCAATCCATACATACACCTCATCAGCTAGCAGACAAACCATACTACCCTTTAACAAAGGATCAGATAAAAGAATTGCAAATGCAGAAGCTTGCATTTCCAGGGAACTTTCCAAATTCAGGGCTTTTGTGGCTGAGTAAGTTTTGTCGTGCCTTGAGCAGAGCATGAAATATCAACAAATGGGAAGGGAAAGTCCCATTAGGGCTCATGCTTACAGCAGCTTCCAGTGAGACTCCCAGCAACAACGCCTAGTCCCTCCAGACAGAAAAGATGCTTCTGTGACTTCCCCTGACCCAATTATAGGGTCAAAACGCGGCATTAAGGCCAAGTGTTGTGCTCCTGGCTACAGCCCTTAAGATCAGGTTACTCTGGAGCGTGCTGGCATTGTGGGCCTGGGTGATGTATGTTTGCTGTCAGTGCAGAAATAACACGCAGTGCATCGGAGCGGGCCCCACCTGCCGAGCAATATGTTCTCCATCCCTCGGGCTGTGCTGTGTGCCGCTCGGCTAGGAGAAACTTCCACCCACCCAGCACATGGCAGGGCAGGAATGCACTCCCATGCTCGCCTACGGGAGGACGTGCCACAGAACCCGCCTTGCTGTGACAAGAAAATCACTCCCTCTTATGTATTTACCTAAAAAAAAGAAAGAGCGAAAAAGGGATAAAGAGAAAGAATCACAGCCCACTGATTGCATACATCGTGACCGCAATTGGCAAAGAAGTTGGCTTGTTGATGATTGATTCATGAGCGCCTGTTGCAAGCCAAGAGAGAGAGAAGATGGCAATACCCTTATTTCTTTACTTGGGAGGCTTTCCCAGGCCCCGCAGGAGACTGCAGGTCAGGCTGCTCCCTGCTCGTCGCAATGCTACACTTATTTCTTCCATGGTTTGATGGATGCCGCTGCCCCACACCACGTGGTGTTTTCTCATCACACACAGGCATTAGCAGGGCAAGGAACCAGGATGCATCCTTTTTGGGGAGGGGAGGTGTGCATTTGTTATGGTGCCACTGAAGTGCTGGCAGGTCGAATGCAGATGAGCTTTGCTCGTTCATGCGTTACTGCTGTCTCCAACACGGCTGGTGCCGCAACGCCTCAGGACAGCCAAGTGGTTCCTCACCCTCAGCACACACACGGGGAAGGACAAGCTCTATCCCATCTGCTGAGCAAGCTCACTGCAGGTTGCATTAAACGGCATAATTAATAGTTTCAGGCTAAATACATGCAGCCTTCCTGTTTCACTTTCAAGAGCAGAACCATAGAATCATCAAGGATGGAAAAGATCTCTTACAATCATCTCGTCCAACTGTCCACCTACCACCAATACTGCCCACTAACCACTCCCTAAGTAGCACATCTATATGTTTCTCAAACACCTCCAGGGATGGTGAGGAAACAGCCTGAGTGTTAAATCCCTTTTTCGTCTTATACCAGTGTCACTTGGAGCAAGAGCTTCACACCTCAGAAATGCACTTTGTATATCACTGTATAACAAAAGAGTTATAGAACTTCATCCACAGAGCAGCAGGCTTTTGCTGTGCCAAATTTCCTATGAAATAGATTCTTCTGTATTTTGATAGGCATCACAAAGTTTATCAATAACCGCTGGCTAGATTAAATTGTGTATTAAAATTAACACCAACCAATAAATAAACACGGATATTTCTTTAAGCTTCATGAAAGGACAGCCATGGAATGTGGATGGACAGGAGAGGTTTAAATGTGGGTTTTAATATTGGAATTGATAAAAGTTCAGTTTCCAGTTTTAATCAGTTACAGGATGCTCCTGGTACCGTACAGGTGGAGAGTATCACAGAATCATAGGATGGCTTGGGTTGGAAGGGACCTCAAAGATCACCCAGTTCCATCCCTCTGCCACAGGCAGGGCTTCTAACCACTAAACTGGGCACTCAATCAGGTTGCCCAGGGCCCCGTACAGTCTGGCCTTGGGGTCTCAAACACGTATGAATAGGTCCTATTTAATGCAGGTGTGCATATTCTTGCTATTAATTTAAAAGACTATATTCTTGCTATTAATTTAAAAGACTTACAAAGACAACTCAGTACGAACTGACTTTCCAGTGACATTCACTTATGCACAGAAACAAACCTGAGACCCCTCAGAACATCATCCGTAATAAATCAGAGGATCTGAGTGACCACGATGGAGACCCCGAAGCCCCTTTCTGCTCCAGGGAGGCAATTCTGGATGGGTTGAGGCCCTGAATGCTCTCCTTAGACGACCCAGCTTTGTGCTGAACTACTTGGTTGTCCTCTGATGGCAGGGTTTGGGCTTTTGAAATGATGTGCACAAAGGCAATTATGGTCATCTCTTCTTTGGATCCCCTTGTTCAGCGACTGTAAAATGAAATGAGCTCACACCCCACTGGCTCCTGAGCAGCCCTCACGTGTTAAAGACTTACGGTCATGGCTAATCTGTGACAAACCCGGGAAGTGTAATTAGCCCTGCCAAGCCATCTGTCAGCATGAGAGACTTGGATGGTATTTGGAAAAAGCATCGAAACATGCATGTGCTTGTCCTAAGTCCCAGGCCATCAAAACTTGGCCAACAGCTGGGCAGAACAGGAGCTGACACTTCTGCTGAAAAGGCCAGAGAAAGAATAGGCTGCTAATAGAGAGAGGCACCTTGTAGCAGTCACCACAGCATCCTGTTATAAACCATCAGCCTCGAACTGAAAGCAAGTGATGGTGATTAAAGCTGCCCTGCACTCTGGCAGTGAAGACCTGAGCTCTTCAGCAGGAAGGTGCCTGGCACAGGGGAAGGGCCAGTCCTGAGAGCCCTTCACACCTGCTGTCCTCCAAAATGACAGGGAACAAACGATTGTGCCAAACGACTGCTGCTCTAACACCCTGATGTCAGCCATTACAGTTTGCCACAGGAACTCAGGTGGTTCTCTTATTGTGCTTTTCCTCAGAAAGCTCGTCCTGATGGATTTCACAGCAGAAGAGCAAGCAGGCAAAGGAAAGGGAATAATGTTCGTTTAAGAATTTCTATAAATACAAAGCATGCAGATTTGATGCTTATGGATTATCCACAGCGTAACAGGTAAAGATGGCTAAAATCCAGCCAGGTGTGTGTATGGTCAGTAGATGCCCAAGGGTCAAAGCTCACAGTTAAAGGTACTACATTCATTGTCAGAACTGTTTATAAGTATGATTACAATGACTTTCGTTAACTCAGTGTTTGCCAAAATCTGCTGCCATTCTAAAGTAAACCTTTTTCAGGGAAGAACCATAATGTAGTTGAGAAAAATGCTGACAAGTCCTGGAGGAAGAAAGAAACAGAGACTTTTGCTTTTCTTTTAATGGTTTTAGTGATCTGAGAGACTGTCAGCAATGACAGTCACCTAATGTCGAGTTTTCACTGGGACAGACTCAGGATGTGCTCACCATCAGTTAGCCCACCTCAGCTCAGGAAGGATCATCAGGGAGGATTCTCTCCAGGTTCGTAACCAGGGAACAATTTGTTGGATTTTTTTTTCCACACTCCAATTTGATCCACGCACTTGGCTGCTTTGATTCCAACCCCTCTTCTATTTGAGGCAGTTGTGGGATGGGATGGGATGGGATGGGATGGGATGGGATGGGATGGGATGGGATGGGATGGGATGGGATGGGATGGGATGGGATGCTCCAGTCTGCACAAGCAAAGCAAGGACGAGCATCAGCATCCCACAGCACTGCCATGGGATCTTCCACAGAAGCCATGCTCAGACACAGCATATCTGGTCTAAAATTAGCTATTTGAATTCAATTTCATTTTCACGTTCCAGACTTTGGTTTGAGGAATAGCAATTGTGAATCACCCTGGGGCACAACTGCCATCTTCCAAGGAAGGGCTACCAGTCCTGGTATCATGAAATTGTGCCACAAATACTTGCAGCTCAACTGAAATACACGAGTCCAGATACATGGAACAAGCTAGAACAGCTAACAGATGTTGATTTTTTTTTTAATGTCATTGAGTACTTTGACCCATCACTGTCTTTCAGAACAGGAATTACTGGGAGGGTTATCAGTAGGCACAGCTAATGATGCTGCTTCTACATACAGTTGAAGTATGTTGCACAGTTGAAGTAGAATGTATTCAACTACTCAATTTCCCATCTACCTTTACAACTCCCTCAAAAACGGTGTATATGCACAACCTTAACAGAAGATCACAATCCAGCTACAGTTGTGGAAAATGAGAAAGCTTTTTGGCTTTCAGATGGAATTGTCTGCTGCAACCTGACCAAACACTGGCAGTCACTAGAAGGCATTTCAGTTGATCTAACCACATTTCAGGAAGTCTCTACTTGTAAAAGGAACACGTTCAGGGACATAAAGAGAGCAACCCTGTGGTACCATCATGCATGCCAAAGATCTACAGATTATTAAGACACAAATTTGCTCTGTAGAGCCTCAAATTAATTGAAGGAGAGTTCAGCTGCTCCAAAGAGATGATTAACATCAATTATAAATTCCTCTTCCCATTCTCTTGTCTGTATTCAACCTCAGCATTAGAACTCCACTTAACAAACTACCGATATTAAAAATGAGCAGCCCCAAACAAGTCCGTCAATTAAAAGAATAGAAGAAACATACATCATATCCAATATACATGAGTGTACTTTCTCTTTCAAGAAAGTAGACCACTCTGTGCACGTGCACTCTAGCACTTAGGAAACATTAAGGGCGAAGCAGAAGCAACAAAAACAGGATTTTGTTTTCTCACAGGTGAAAAAAGGCAGCGAGTTTGTGGGTATATGTGGTGGCTGAAGAAGGTGTTTGTTTAAAACGTGTATTTGTTGGAGTTCTCTGGAGGATCAGAGAGTGGGAATGAGAGATCTTCACATCTAAACCAAAGGACTTGAATGCAAAAGACATGAAGCAGGAGTGGTGCAGTGCTGGTAATGACAAACGGAAACAAAGTACAGAAAGGTTAAGAATGGCACAGCTAAAATCCTCTTCCCCTTTCAACTTCTTGAGCTTTACACTTTTAATCCCAAGAGCTCTTCAGTTTTCTACCGTGTCTCCAAGGAAAAGCAGAGAAGTCTGGATTGGGTATTTCTAACAGAAAACGGGGAAGAAAGAAAAGAAGGAAAGAAAAAAAACACCAAAAAACTCAGAACAAAACAAACAACCTTTCAAAACGTTTTGTACAACCTAACGAAGCAAATGGGACACAAGCAGGTGGCTTTTTTTCCTCCCTTCCAGGTCACCTTTATCCATGACACACAGCAACAAAAGCAGAAAAATGAAAGTTAAGGCCAACAGCCTGTCCTTAACTCGTCCTGCTGTGCTTTGGTACTGCAGGGCTCTCAGATTAATGTGGATGTCACACAGCATATGCTGCAGAAACGAGGCACCACAGGACGTGCAAAGAATGGAGGGTTAAGGCTTTGGGCAACTCTTATCAAGGTAAAGCTCACAGACCCGAAATGGTACATCTCTGAGGATTTAGGCTTTTGTTACTTGGATCTGTTCCCTTAGATTTGCAGGCAGGAGGATTGTCATCATTGAACCTGTGCATCTGGCTTTCCCAAGCACTGAATTATGCAACTTTGGGCACCGTCGCCTTCATTTTTAAAACAATCCATGTATTCTGGAGTTCGTGAGCATGTTGAGATTCCCCAGATCTCTGATCTTCTTAGCCAGGTGCACAATGCCAAGGAAAGCTTTTGCATAACCTCATTGTTTGCCTCGCAGAGCATACAAAAGACTTTTTAAACCAGCAGAAAATAAAGTATCATGTGTTGTGCAAATGCTAAAGGAAGTTATTGGGGAAAAATGAAAGTCTGGTGTGACAATGAGAAGAAAACCATTTAGAAGCCTTATTTTTCAAGATCAGTCAAAGATGTTGGAAGCTAAGAGCTAACAAAGTGCAAATCTCTGTATGTTTCACGCTGGACAAAGGCAACGTGTTAATGACAACTACTTACTTCATCTCTGGGTCAAAATCCGTTTCAGCAGTATCACATCTGTTACAGGTATGGTGTCAATAACTGGAATACATAAGCAGTAACTCTCCAAATCACCAGCTGCACTCAAAATCGTGCAGGGAAGTCACATTTGAAGAGCCTAAATGATCCCCTGAGATTGAATCAAAGTAGAATGAAATCTACACTGATGGCCAACTTCTGGCATGGGGTTTCCATCCAAGTCAGCAAGCACAACCCTGCACCGTTCCTATCCAGCAGGGAAAGCTGAACTGTGTACTGCTTACAACCAAGCCACAGCAGGAGATGGTCAGAAACTAAATTCCACCTTTGGCAGCCAAACACAGCATTGCATTGGTGGAGTGCTTGAGACAGGAGCTAGGGGAGTGACTTCTGAGAGAGGCAGTGGGGGGTGATGCCCTGTGAGCAGGCAGCAACTGGGGCTGAACCGTTGTTTCTTCCCCGCATGCTCCCAAGACAACAACTGGCTGTGCTCTCTATAAATGTGGTCACCAAAGCAGAATCTACCTCATAAAACACTACTGGGTTTTTCTGGATAGCTACTGACAGTTTATGAGACCTTATCAAAACGTATTCTTGTTGCATTCAAGATGCTCCAGCAAACTTTGAGCTCCCCGGAAAAGGTAGGGCGTGCTCCCCTATGTCTTAATTACAAGACCAGCACTCCTTGTTTCTGGGGCTAAGTCTCCAAGCAGGCTGGGAGCTCTGTGAGGGGAAGGTAAAGCCCTGCTGGAGGGACTCTGAATCTGCCAATGGGAGATTCCTAAATAAGAGGGAGAAAAAGGAGGAAAACAAACCCCAGCCCCCTCCATCCTTGTTAGCCAGTTCTCATACTGGAGAGGCTTTATATCCACACATTTTAAGAAACCTAAAGGGAATGATAAACCCAACTCAATTTAATTGGGTGTTCTCCTGACAGAATCGTTATTAATAAGATTGCATTGCACAAACTTCCATGAAATCCCAAATGCAGTCAGATGCAGTAGCAAAAACATTTAATACCCAGCAAGCAACAAGCTATTGCTGGATTGTTGATGCTCTTCTCCTTTGCTCCTCCCCCTCCATTTCTCTCTCCTTTTATCCAATTCTCAAAAAAAAAAAAAAAAAAACCAGGAGAAAAAAAGCTCATCTTGAACAGCTCCTATAAATTATTCACATGATATTACAGTGTATGTCAGCAGTCTCACAGTGTTTAAAAACCTTAACTACAAGCCAATTAAAATGTAAACTGAGAAAGACGGATGGGGTTGGGTCGCTCTGGTGTGAACTTGAGCAGCTCATAACAATACACACAACTTCTAGACCTGCTAATTTGACAGCTACTTTCATCAGTAGAAGCTTTTTCTTTCTTTCTTTCTTTCTTTTTTTTTAATAAATGCAGTGTTTCTAAGAGGACAAACCAGGCTGCATCCAGCAGATCATCCCCCTGAGTCTCACGATGCTGTACAGGCACTCATTTTGTTAGAATCATAGAATCATTATAATTCGAAAAGACCTCTAAGATCATCTAGTCCAACCATCCACTTACCACCAATACTGCCCAGCAACCATGATTCCAACAGGCTCAGACTGAGTTTTAACAGCAGGGAAAAGGGCCAAGGAGCCTTCCCTTTTTGGAGAGAACCATCATTGAATTTTTGTAACTAAACAGCAGTAATGTAAGTGACAAACTATATTTCTTAAATGGAGTCACTAGAACAGAGTAGATTCGGTTGCTACAGAAAAATAAAACCTTTCCAACAAAGACATTTAGGAGTGCCCAGTGCATCAGTGTAGCAAGATCGGACATCTGCCTAAATTGCTCACTGCTGGACTACTGAATGAGCCAGGCACAGATTAGCTTTTACATTGATAATGACACTAATTTTAATCTTCACGGGTTAATTACAAAAGCACCATTAACTCAGGTTCTGAGCATCACAGTCAGAAACACTGAGAGAAAACATGAAAGGAAATGAAAGCGATACAGACAAAGTCAGTATTTAACTGGGGAAATTTAAGCCATACCTAGGCAAAATCTTGTGGAAATGGAAACATCTCCATTTCCTTCTTACCTATGGACCACCACAAATATGCCATTTCCCTTATCTGTACAGTGGGGATAATGGTGGCTTGCCTCACCTGTAAAAGTGGTCAGGCCAGTGTAGAAAGAGAAAAACAATCATTAGTTACCTGCTTGTTCTCTCTCTCTTTATAAGGGAGAAACCTGTGGAAGGCTTTGCTGTGACCACCAGAAACTCCATTAATGCAGGCAGTGGCTGCACTGACTACGCACACTCCTCCATTCCAATTTGATCTGGCATTCTCACATCACATGAAATTACAGCTTAATTATTGTCAGTTTCCTGTGCAAGAGAATAAAGGATGTACTGCAGTCAGAGTGGGACTGCACATGGCAGAGAGAGCAGCATCAGCTAAGGATCCACTCCTTCCATGCGTGTAAGGGTTACCAAACACTGTGCAGCATGCTGCAGGCTGTGCCTCTGCTCCCTTCCCTCTCAATAATAACCCAACACAGAATCATCCTAGAATGGCCTGGGTGGAAAAGAACCACAGTGCTCATCCAGTTCCAACCCCCTGCTGTGTGCAGGTCGCCATCCAGCAGACCAGGCTGCCCAGAGCCACATCCAGCCTGGCCTTGAATGCCTGCAGGGATGGGGCATCCACAGCCTCCTTGGGCAGCCTGTGCCAGTGCCTCACCACCATCTGAATGAAAAAATGAATTGGCACACACTGTGATGCCCAGCAGGGCAGGAGAAGAGGCAGAGCTGGAGCCCTGTGCATTGCATTCTGCCGGCCCTGAGGCAAAGCAGCAGATGAGCTCCAGGGAAGAACAGATCTCTGCTCAGGAGCTGTCTTTATGCTTGTGAGCAACAACCAAAGATGGCAGAGCAGTTTTGTTCCAAATGTTCTGTGTAAAATGGGAAACGAGAGCCAAAGCAAAGAGCCATTTTTTGGTTCATATATTGCACGAAGAAAACCAATATAAGCAAAACACAGTAACTCTTACATATAAACTCATGAAAATACATTGCCTTAATAGGCTTTTATCCCACAGTTCTCACATCTTAAAAGTTGTATATGATAACTTTGTATAAATTCAATCACTTTGAAGATATAGTGAAACTACTTTGGAAAGGGAAATAAAAAACCAAACGTGGATAACAACCTTTGTACACTCCCAAATCCTCATTTGTAGAATGCGTATGTGAGACAGGAATAAAATCGCTTTACGGGATTCATTTTAATGATTCAAGTCATGCCATGGTTGTAAATTCTTTGCTGGCTAGACAGCTGGAGATATTTTCATTTCAAGCCCAGGCAGCGGGGCTTTATTTCTAACAACAGCATTCACTTACCAGCTTTTCATTCTGAAAAGCATGAAGAAAATGAAGGGAATTAAGATGTGGCATCAGAAATGACAGTTCCCCGAAAACAGCTTTCTGCTCACGCAAATCTCAGTTTCTGTATTGATCTCCTCTGCTTCCCCTCCTTCACCTCCTTTCTGGTGGACAAACTGCTGCCCACATTTGTCGTCTCTGCTTCCTCTCGATCCCATGCGAAAGAAATCTAAAATTCAACACCACAAATCCAAACGATGGAAGTTTGCAATGCAGAGCTGCACACCTGAAATGCTCTCAGGAATTTGGCACAGCTCTGTCAGGGGTTTGTGGCGCTCAAGACACCATGGGCTGGAGCTGCACATCACTTCCACAATTGCTCACCTTGATGAAGGCTTTGCCTTTTCTGTTTTAAGAACTTGGAACCTTTCTTATCATTAGTCTTTCGAAAAAGGTTCTCTTTTTCGCTTTTCTTTACAAAATAAATATTACTGGCTTGCTTTGAAACTGTAACTTTAAGCCTCGATTTATGAAAGAAGCAAAAACATACACATGCCATATTCAAGAACTGCCGACTGAAGACAGGATTCAGCATCCAAGCAGTTTGTTAACTGGAATTTCTAAGAAGCAACTTAATCATAAAGCCACAGCTTTCTCCAAACAATGAACTTCTGTTCTCTTCATTCACTCTTTTGTCAGTTAATTACTAGATATAAAGACTGGAAATTGCATCATACCCATCATTCCACCTTAGTTAGATATTTAGTCCCTATAAAGGGATACTTGCCCTAAATCTATCCACAGAAAAACACTCATGGGTCTGGCCCACAATTCCTGCCTGATAAATATCTTAGGAACAACTTTCCTACTTACAACAGTTCATTACAGTAGCAAGAATTACCTTATAATTGATCTTATCTATGCGTTAAACACTCCCAGCATCTTGTCAACTCTGCAACGTGGTCAATTAGCAGATAATACTGCCCACTTCCATGTGTCTTATTACTTAAATGGTAAGATCAATAATTAAGAGTACACAGAGCCATTAAGCACCTGCTGATGAAAGCCTGCTGGTGCGTGGAACAAATAAAGGTAATTACTCCACCTCTTCCTCTGGCTGATCCTGAAGATACCACTTATCAACAGCGACGTCCCCCAGTGCTTCAAGAATTCTTTTGGCCTTTGCTCTACCTTGACCAGAATTTCCCAATGAACAGAACAAAAAATCCCTGTGTGTGTGAATGTTACTTCATTTTTTTAAAAGAACCAAAGTTTTGCCTGCTCTGTGATCCCATGAATGACTGGAAGTTCTTTTGCTTGTTCTTTTAGTTGTTTTGCTGTTGGTTTTGATGATTGGCTATAAATCCAACAGCTCCTTTTTCTCTTGCCTACTCTCTGTTTGGTGGCTTAGATACCTTATTTTACCATATATTTTATACATGCCTATGGATCTCAGCTTTCACTCTTTTAATTGTATTTCAGAATTACTTACCCTTTTTCCCTCCTAGCCTTTGGGACTGAGTCACAAAATAGCATACTAAAAACATGAGCTGTAATGGCTGAACTGTAATACTGGATACTTAAACTGGGTATCAATTTATTACCATCATAACAAAAATAGCCATAAAACACAGAATGTTAATCCTTTTTTTGAGACGAGTGACGTAGTTCAGTATAAGCTAATTTTAACTGAGAATTTTAGTGTTCTGTCAAGGTTAGGAGGAACGAACAGACATTCACACATGATGTATTTTTACTTGGCACTATGAAAAAATATCTCACGGTATTTGTTTTGTCTCTCAGTGTCACGTCAGTAGAATCACAGAATACCTGGAGTCGGATGGGACCCCCAGGCATCACCAAGGCCAACTTCTGGCTTCACACAGGACCCCCCAAACCCTGTGTCTGAGAGTGACGCACACCTCGAGCTCCTGTAGCTCAGGACCATGTCCACTGCCCTCTGATGTAGAACCATTCCCTGGTGCCCAAAAACTTGATCACACTGACAAAAGGACTTGCTACAGAGTGAACCACTACAGAGTGAACCACATCACCCACCCAACGTGTGCCTGTAGATATTCAGTGCTAAAAGGAAATCGCACGTTGTGTTTTCTAGGAAAAACCTGGATGACTTCTGCCTTCCTTACCCTGCTATGGACTTTGGCATTTTGAAATGCCATTGTTCTCTACAAATCTCAGGGGTTAACTTTTCTTTGCACTGATGACTAGTGAAGCTATTTGATTCAGCACAGTTTACACTTACACAACAAAGTCTTCATAATCTACAAATCCTCCATGAACTGCAAGCCGGAAGAGCGTTAAGTGCATTTATTACTTTTGCTTGTAATCTCAATTTTACTGTTCAAAGTCTACAGAGAAAGCAAAATCCTCTTCTCTAAGCTGAAAGGGATGTAATACCAGCTCACGCTCCCAGGATACAGAACTAACTCAAAGCTACACAACAGAAAAAGTTTTCACTCTCTTCATATATGCACTTTAGGATGCTTCTTCCTAAACTTCTGAGTACTCACAGCAAGTATCCCTCCCATGAAGAAAGGTAGATCTGTAAAAATTAGTAACCCACCACTTCTTGGAAAACTTTGCTCGAGAGCAACCTCCCGAAGTACTACCGAAAGGGCTGGGAATTATTCCAAAATCCTCACTTCAATGATCTTTTTCACTCTACAGCACAGCAAAACATTCCTTTGTGCTTTTTTCCCCTTTGAAAAGAACTGAGCATAACTCTGATATGCTCATTGACCTCAACCAAAGAAAATGTTTCTCTCACTCATATCAAAGAGCAAAAATAAGTATAAGAGACTTTACTGGAATTTTCATACTCAAGCTGTATACACAAATCTGGCATGAAATCAAACCAGTTTCTCTAATGCAAACTAATTTCTTTAAACCTTTGAGGTTCTTTGCTTTGCTCTTTTCTTCTTCTTGTTGCTGTTATTGTGTGTTTTGTTGGGTTATTTTTTCCTACCTATTCAAATATACTTGCTAGCTTATCTTCGGACTGGAGAATTACAAGTGCTTGTTCACAAGAGCACTTAGCATCACCATGTCACAGTATAAATAGAAAAGCCCTAGCATAGCTCTTGCTATGTCAGAGTGTTTCTGGTTAGACACTGATGCTGAAATTTTGTTTCCTGCATTTGTATACTCAGTCACTTGAGAGTAAATGAAACTATTACAAGCGTTATACTTTCAGAAAACCCATTCGTGCCAAGGAAAACACAATTGTATGACTTGTAGTTTTCTATTTAGAAGGAAATCTATGGATGTGAGCTTGATATCTGTTTCCAATCTGAGTCAAAGTACACGTATGGGTGGACATCTATTTTGTCCTATTTCCCACTCCCCTCAAAGTTACTTCAGTTTTGCGTTCTGAATCCTAAAAGGAACACGCTCTGATCTCTGCACACTCAGTCTGGCTCTTTTTGCCAGAACTGCTTCACCCATTTCCAATTGTCAGCAGCATAAATGTCAGACCTTGTATTACAAGCAATGAGTCATGTCTGTGATAATAAAGAAGACAATGTTTCATGGAGCAGATTCAAAGCTTACACAACACACGGATCGTCTTCTTTTTTTAATATGCTAAGAATTTTCTGTGGTTCTGGGCTCTTAAGGAAAAGATCAGCAAGGCTCCCACAGTCATCGCTTGAGACTACGGGACTGTCTTTTCTATAGCCAAAAAAGCTGTTTAAATTGCTGTAAATCAGCAATGTCTCCTTTAAGGAAGGGGGGGCAGCAGGAAGGGGGAAAAAAAAGTTATAATGAAGTAAAGTCCATGTTTTTGAAGTTGTCTGCTTTTAGCAAGTCTTGTTCTATTTAATAGCTTCCAGAGTCAAGAAGGTCTCAAGTAGACCTGAGCTACCTAACCACAAGAGCAATTAGTTCCTCCAGACACTGTGTCTGTTGTAATGCAGTTCACTTAACTTCACACAGTGAAACAGCTCACTTTGAGGGTGTTTTTTTTCCCTTCCCTCCTATTATTTCTTTTCCTTGTCTCCAGGTAGCTGCCTGTCTTGACATCTAACCTCTACCTGCTCCATGGACTGACTACGCCATGCACTGGCAGAGAAATGAAATCTGTGCCCATTCCCCTGAGAACCCCAATACGACCCCAACTTCACTGCCAAGCCCAGGGCTTTCAAGTGCAAGACGAGCATTGCTTCCCCCAGCTTGGTGTGATACAAGTCTGATGAAGGATGTGGCTGCAGACCCCAACCTGTGCACCGAGGGAGACATCAGTTGCTCAGAGATGCCTGCACACCCCAAGAAGCTCAGCTGCTGATTTCAAATGCATCTCAAACTTAGAGAAACCCAACAAAAACCTGCCTGACCTAGAAACCAACCAGCACAAAAAGCCACTTCCCATTCTTTGATTTACTTTAAAAGCCAAATGTTTTGATAGCCTGCCTAATTAGTCTGGGATTTTGGAAGGAAATTTTCAGATTAACTAAACAGGAAATATCGCTAACAATGCTCCACCAGCTGAAGGGCGACCACGGTTAATTGAACTGTTTGCTTAAGTATCAGTGTACACAGAGCCATATTAAAGTGAAGATGCTGCCAAGTACTTGTCTTCCATTGTATAAAAAATGTCACTTGGGCACTTGAGTGCTGTTTCCTATTGTCTGTCAACCCGTGTTTCTAACAGATACTACATGCTGCTAAACCTCATCCACTCGTTGTATCTTGACTCAAGCATATTGTGTACATTTTTACACTTCTTTTCTATCCTCGCACATCACTTTAACTAGACAAGTTTAAGAAAAATGCCTGTCTCCTGGTAGAAAGGAAAGCTCCAAACCCAGTAACTTTGCTGTCGTAGTAAATATTGTAGAAGAGGTGGGCAGCAAAGCAAGAGCCCTGTGAGCTTCGCTTCCCTCTTTGCTACCTACATCAATGCTGTTTTGTGACCAGGAGCGCATCCATCCATCTTTCACATTGCCCCAAAAGGCTCAGGAACGCATCTTTGCTCCTGTGAATTGGGAACACTCATTAAAATAAATGACACTTGATCTATCTTAGTGTAGAAGGTCAATTCCCGAGGTTCCTCAGTACTGTGACCTCTTGCAGACCTCCTGCTCTTACATTTTGCTCGCACGGCCAGTGCCACAAGCTGGGCTGGAGGTGCACAGGATATGATTACAGGGCTTAACGGCCCTCCTTGCTAATACAAATCATGACAACAGAAATACTGGTTGTTAAAAGGTTGTCTGCAGCAGGGATCTAAATGGCATCACCGTGTTCAGTAAGGATTCTTTTTAATCACTCACTATATGGAAGTGAAATTTCCAAGTGTGTACTTCACAAGGAATCCAAAGCATGCAGTGATTCTGGCACTTCACCCCACAGACGCTCCTCATCCAGAGCACCCAGCCACATTTCTCACCGGTGCTACACTGGTTTATCGCTCAGGCCTGCCTTGTTGAACACATCCAGTACTACTCTGTTCTGTTCTGCTGCTCCAGAAGCTGTCAGCTCATTTCTAATCGCCAGAAAGGAGATTTAGCCATTTAATAGTGTTTAGTCTAGATTCCCTTGAAGTTCACTCTATGATTGATGGAAAGAGAAAGGCAGAGTGAATTACCATCAAGAATGAGATACTTATCTAAGTGAAGGATGAGTCACCATCACTGTGCAGTAGAGGCAAAGGGCTAAAGGCAGGGAATACATGTCTTTCATCCCAACAGAAGATAGCTACTTTGCCCCCAGTTTCCATTTTAATGTTGGGACTAGGTCAACACCCATCATCACGGCATTACAGAGGCTCAGCAGCATCAAAACATTCAGAACATGAGAACAGACAGACAAAACATACCATCAGCAGTAGTCCTCTGAAATGCCAGTGATAACCCAACTGCACCTGGCTCTGGAATCTTCCTGCTCCCTTCCCCACTGTGTCTGAAACTCAACTGCCCACCAGACACATCCATAAAACTGAATTTTGCAATCACTAAAGATGGACAAATTCAAACACCCACTTCCCATCTTAGGGGAGATAAAATTAGGGAGGCTGAGGAACATTGAGCCAGATCTGACAGTGAATGTTCAGCATAGAACTTTAAAGCAAAGACCTCATATCTGACTTCTCCAAAATGCTGTCCAGTTAAGAATGCTCCATTCATTTAACTCTCACTCAAGTGCACTGGATCAATTTTCTATCTCGTCTACATGCATTGTGAGTCTATTACAATCACAGCCAAGGATTTCTGTTGACCTCAAGATATGTTGTTTGCCTCATTAGCACATGCATCTAAAACCCAGCAAAGATGACATTTCTTGGATGTGCTTGTTCATATTTAAAAAATCAAGAAGCACTAATGCTCATGAAAATTGCTCTTCCATCCTGTCCACTCGTTCTTACCTGTACCACAGCCATCTATTTTGGACCTGAACAGTCAGCTTGGGAGTTCCATTGAGCTAACACTGGCTGCTCTTGGAGCAAGTGCTTCCCAAGACAAGCAGCTCCAGGACTGCCAGCACAGCTGAGCAGCTTCTGGGGAAAATAGTCATTTCCTGTAAGGATGGGTTTCTGGTACCTGCATTAAGAGCGAGTGGCACTTTATTCCATAAGGGGCTGATTGCATAGCACTCACTTCACAGGTAATGGCTGTGGGCACGAACATCAGCATCAATGATTCTATTCTTTGCCATGATGAGAAGAGACAATTTGGAGAGATTATGAAAAACATTCAGCAAGGCGACACCAAACCTCAAACACGTCATTTAATTTCAACTACTTCTGACCATGTAAGATGAGCTGCAGACGTCGCATGTATGAGGTACTTCTGCAATTCTGAAGGAACACATTTTGCCATCCCTGAATTTCTAACGTTTCTCTGAAGTACAAGTCTAATATTCACTCCAAAGCTCTTGTTCAGGCAATGGAAACACTGCTCCAACTTGCAATGAAGCCATTAGAGCAGAGTAATAACTTGAGTTGGTGAAAGGCAATGATGATAGTGCAATCCTGAAGCAGGATCTGCAAAGAGTACTAGACTAGAAAAACCTTCCACAAACAAGATCAGTTCGTTGTACATGAAATGCAAACAGTGACAGAAAAAGGGAACACTTTTTCATAAACAAAAGCATTCCCCAGGAAGAGGGAAAAAAAGTGAATTTATCTGCAGAAGAATTTAATAAGAAACAGCCTGTTCCAGACTCTTCTTCATTTAATTTAAAATAAACATAAACCAGATCGCTCTCCTATACAACACGGATCCTTCCCTTAGAAGGAGCAGGCAGGGACTCAAAGGTCACCCTGGAAGCTCTGTTGTGGAACAGCTCAGAGGAGCCTGCTGTCTCCGTCCATGCTCTTTAGGGGGCCATGCTCCATGCTCACCATGTGCCTTGGCTCCCCAGGACCACTGGGTCCCCACTCCATCCCACTCATCCCCCAACCATCCTGTTAGTCCCCCAGCTCCTGCCATCCCATTGGGACCCACAGCCCCTGTCAGGGAATCACAGAATCACCAAAGATGGAACAAATCTCCAAGATCATCCAGTCCAACTGTCCGTGTATCACCAGTATTTCCCCACTAAGCCATATGCCTCAGTACAACACCTAAACATTTCCTGAACACCCTCAGGGATGGTGACTCCACCACCTCCCTGGGCAGCCCATTCTATTGCCTGGCCACTCTTTTGGAGAAGAAGTTTTTCCTAACACCCCTGTGCAACTTCCTTCAGGTACCTGTACACAGCAATAAGGTCTGCCCTGAGCAGCCTCTTCTCCAAACAAAATAACCCCAGATCCCTCAGCCACTTCTCAAAGGACTGCCATCCCCTTGGGTCCCCCGTCCCCTGCCATCCCACTGGGCCCTTGAGCCCTCAGCACCTCTAGGATGCTCCGAGGGGTTCCCACAAAGCAATGTCTGTGCTTTCATGCGGCCAAGGCTCCTTCCTCAGGTGCTGGAGCCATTCATGCTAACAGTGACAAGGGTTTCAAAGCAAAGTGGAGGGCTGGGACTTAACCTTCCAATAATCCCTCTATAGCTCTTACAGTTCAGGGTAGATTCTGCAGAACATGCAGCGTGTCTCTGTAAATGCTCACTGTATAGGCTATATGCAGAGTTCAGCCAAAAGCACACATGCATTTCTGATTGCATCAAAAAAAATTGCAAGACAGCCTCCCTCCCACCTGCCCCGAATTTCACCTACCTCCATTAATGAGTTAGCCAAACAATTTCTCCTATTTTGCTATATCTAGAAACCAGAGCAATTTGCAGCGCGGTATTAAAACCCACAAGGGTTCTTAAAAGGAAGAAACTCTCCATGCACAACAGCAGCTTTTGTGTCAGAAAACCACATCCACCCTGAATCCTTGATATGCCACATTTGAAAGTCTGAGCTGGCTTGCAACAACTCGCTGTAACACTGACCGCTCTGAAAAGACTGCAAGGAAACCTGGCAAGAAATCTCTTCTATAACAACAAACCAGGCTTGCAATAAAAACCATCTGCAAAAGTGCCAATTATCCTTCTCCTCAAATGATTATGTTCCATCTAGTTTTGCTGACAAGCAAGTTATGCCACATTTTAATAGGCAATAAAATGTATTATTAAATAATTAGTAGCTAAGAAACAGAAATTAGAGGGCACTTCCTTTCACATACATCCCCCCAGTACTTCAAGCTATTGATTTAAAGGCAACTCGATCCTCTAAAGAGGACAAAATGGAACCTGATACAGCAGTTTACCAGGAGACAATTACAAGGCTAATGATTGTTCGCAGAGAAATGAAGCAGGAAGAAATTCTAGAGAATTCCACCCTGCTCTGTTTTGTCTGATCCCTGTCTAAATCCCCCAAAGAGCTAAAATTTCTCCAAATCTGTTCCTTGCTCTGAGCCCATTAATTATAGTGTTAAAGGTAAAGAAGTATTGATGTCTTTCCTCTACTCCCTCCATTGCCCCCCAGGTAACGTCTGGTACTTGTTCAGCCTTTAAGGTATGGTTGCCTAACTGAAAAAAGCCCCACTAAGACCAATTAAGGCCTTTACTAAGAGGCTGAAAAGAAGACAAATGGAGGCAGAAAGCCCGATTACAAGGAACCTTTGTACAGATGTAAAGCAATTAGAATAGTCTCCAGGGCTGGCCAGGCAGTACCTACTAGTAAAGGATTTTACAGCTTGTCTAAACTCGGAACAATCTGTCTCTCTCTCTTTTCGGTTAAGTGTAAAAGTGAACCCTGTATTAGTGTCATGTATCGGCTGATAGCTCAGTATTGGTTTCCCTGAGCATGTTAAATCTGTAATGCTGGTCTCAAGATCCCCTGTGGATGACAATAGCGTTATACAGTCAGCTCTAACTTACAAGGAAAGAAGATATGCCTGATGTTAAGCCACGATAAAAAACAGAACCAGCTCTTTCAAGCTCCTTTTATTTGCCTAACACTAATCCCTAGAACGTCTCAAATTTACTACCCTGTGCTGCTGCATAATTTGGCACACAACGTCTACGAGATGAAAACCTTCGTATTGCAGTTTTAATAATAAAAATAAGTTTAAGGCAGCTACTTTTCAAGAATAAAAATAAAGGCATAGGTGTAATTGCTAGAAATGAAAACCAACCGACCAAATGCTCTCCAGCACTGCACATCACCAATCCCACGCCCCCAGAGCGCACAGACCTCAGCCTGCAGCCTCTGCTCCGCTCTGTCTGCCAGGCTGGTACCGAAGACCCTGACCTGAGCAAGGGCTGCACTTGGATAAAGCTGGCCTTGCATTTACTGGGAATAAACACGTGCACCCTTTGGTGAAGCAAGGACACCATGCAGGTATCAGCACCAACACGCTACCCACCCAAGAGACATTTATGGGACTGTATCTGCCCCGGTAGCTTCAGGAAGTACCAGCATGTGGAGTCCATACGTTTATAGCCAAAGATACGTTTATTTTTCACTGATTTCTGATGTGGAAAGCACTTGTGTCACATTCAGCTCATCACAGCAATAACACTTTGTATTTGCATCTGGCAATGCACCCAAGGCACTGTGTGAGCAAAGTCACCGCTACCCAGCTGAAGGAGGAGCGAAAACAAGAGAAAGCAGCTTCTTCCAGACCAGCTGCTGTGCTTCTGCACAAAACCAGCCTTCAAGGTAACCAACCCATGTGAAACAGAAATGTGAAGTTCGCGGTCTACATAGAGCTGTGATGGCAATATTACTGCCTCTCAAGGGTTCTGCTTCTTTCAATACCTGTTCAAGTGGACATAGGAATTGGCACAATGAGGTTTCAAAGCATGAGCTCTTGGGAGTTGCTGCTTACTGTCTGTGTCACAACATCTGTCAATTAACCCTTCTGAGGAAACCTCTGACAAGAAATATGCTGAAATAATTTCCAAGACTAAGGACAGTGCAATATGACTCACAGAATCACAGAATGGCCTGGGTTGAAAAGGACCACAATGACCATCTAGTTTCAACCCCTCTGCTGTGTGCAGGTCGCCAATCAGCGGACCAGGCTGCCCAGAGCCACATCCAATGTGATTTCCATTACCCCACTTCATAATTTGATGAGTTATGGTTAGATGTGAAATAAAAAAAGAGTGTAACACTTGATAAGAGACTCAGCATTTCTTAAACTGGGAAACATTTTTCCAAAGTGATGCTGTGCTGACACGGGTTGCTTGGTGACATGACCTCAACTGCTGCTCTGCTGACATCTTTTCAAGGTCTGGTCTTTACTGAGGTGCTAGATGGACCTGAGCACATCTAGAAATCTATCTATTTAATGGCCCTTGCCATTAAATGTGCTACAGATTAAAAACCAAAAAATAAATGCAGGGATGTAGAATATCAGTTGTGTTGCATGACTTCAAATTTAGACATGGAATTCAGGTTTAGCATTATCCATGCTTTAAGTAAAATAAAGCTGGACACTTATCACACATATCCTTTATCACACTAATGCAAATCTAAGTGTTTCTGTTGCTGGGAGAAGCAGGCAGCAGAGCTTCTGGTTGAGCTTAGGATCCAGTGCTATGAAACAGCCTCAAAAGGCCCAAGCAGCCCTCCATCAGCCACTCTCTGATTTTCACAGTGCTAAGAACCTCAAACACACACAGAGGATTTCCAAACAGCAAACTACAAACCAGTACAGCAGGACATCATCCTTAGTAATGAGGTCAGCAACATACCTTTGCTCCATGCATTATTTAAGTACGTATTACTCACAGGCTGATCTTTGCACCCAGTGGCAAAGAGGAGAGGGCTAACGCATGATCTCAATGCAAACCAAGCTGAGCCCAGTTAAAATCATTTCAGCAAGTATTTCATGCTACATTTAAATCAGTCTTTCCAAAGGGAAAATCCTCCATAGCCATTATCCTTAGAGTAACTCTCTGCACATTCAAATCTTCTGAATTCACCTTAGATTTAAAAGCACGGGTGCAAGAGTCACATGAAAACAATAAGCACTCAACAAAGATAAGAGAGTAAGTCAGATACCTGCTTCATTGCTCTGTCAAGGCTCCAGCACCACTCTCTGAGTGCTGCATACCTTTTATATCACTGCAGACAAACTGTAGCCACAGACCTACAGTATTTACTGTCCACTGTGCACAGCAATAGTGATTTTTGATTCTGTGCATCCCTTCCCTCTCCCTCTCCCACAGGCAGTTTGCCTCGGGTAAGGCTGAGGGCTACAACACTACCCAGTGATACGTCCATGCCCTGGTGCCTGTGTCTCACCAGTTGAAACCACTCACTCAAGTATCTGATCAGCATCCTTGTGATGCTTTCTTGCAACATTGGAAAAAAGGTTTTGAGTGCTTTTGCACGGTGCCGCAATTTGTTGGAATGAATCAAAATTGCCTGTGTTTCTCCAAGCCCATTCCTGAAGGAGGCATTCACCCGTCCATTTATTTCCATGGTGCCCTGCCAAAGCATCACAAAAAAAACATGCTCCAAATTTAGCTCTATTGATACATAAATACAGTCACTTCAGCTAAAGAGTCATCAAGTCACTCTGACGCTCGGTAACTTGATTAAATCTGTATTAATGTAGCGAATTTTACTGCACAGCCTTTAACACCGAGTCAGGAAATAATTAAGTTTTAAAGGGAGCTGGTGAAAGATAACGCCAAGTCTGGTTTGCTGCCGCAGCACTGATAAAGGAAGGGGTATACAATTGAACATTAATTAGGTACAAGCAAACATCTTTGCTAATAGCTCATGTTCTCATTCCCAAAATGTCAACAACAGATATTAGTGCCAGATGCCGGTAAAACATCTCCCAGGACTGGAACTGGGACGTGGGAATAGGTTTGTGCGTGCAGAGGAAATGCCAGCACTGTTGGGGGGAACTGCCATGATGCCCCTGGAGCAGCGGCTGCCCCACAGTGCTCTGTGATTAACGGCAGTCGTGGTCACACAATGAGGCCCTGGGAAACAGAATTTAACCATCAGATGGCACAGCTCGTGAAGCAGAGACAAGATTGGCACTGGGAGACCAACACACAGATCAACGGAGGCTGCTATGGTTATCAAGCATCTTCCCACAATAAGGCCTCCACTGAATTTAGGGCAATTCAGAATAGAAAACAGAACAAAAGAAAACTTTAATGGAAGCAAGAAAATCCTAAATCTTGCTGCCCCTGAAAGGCTGAGGGGTGCCACCACCCAAACCAACTTCCCACACCCAGCTGCTACAACCCCAGGCGTTCCCCACGCACACCAACTCGGCTTCATTGCTGGGGTTTGATAAGAACACAGCTGGGATGGCATCAACAAAAGCTCTGAAAAAAAACAACCTGTAAATAACGCATCTCTACAATGACATTTGAACTGAAGTTTAATCAAATCAAGTAGGATCCTTTCAAATATCACTTATCCTTTAACTGCAATTTCCAAATCTCTTAAATCCCGGCTTTTCTTTTAATCTCACATGAAAATTATATTACACTAATACTGTTTACATCTCATTTCCTCTCGGCCACGTAAAAATATCACTAATGACATTCCAATTCTCTCCCACTGCTCTTCTGCCTTGCCATAAACCCCGCAGGTATTCCACAGCTCCATCCTCTGCTATGTGCTCTCCATACCACCAGCAGTCCCTCAGCAGCCTGGTCCTACACCCTGTTATGAGCACAGGGATTGTACACCACTCCTTGGCCTCCATGGGAATAGGCTGAAAAACCATCCCTTCACTTTCCAAACCTGTGAAATGCAGCAATTTTGATGAACTCATAAATCATGCCTACCTTCTTTCCCAAATCTGGGAAAAAGAAAGAAAGAGTTTATGATGTTTGGAAGAAGGGTCAGGCAACTCTGGAAGAGTACAAGGATGTCACTAAGCTCTGCAGAGGGAAAATCAGAAAGCCCAGCAAGAACTTAAGCCAGCCACCATTGTTAAAGATAATAAAAAATGTTTTTACAAATAGATTCACAGCCAGAGGAGGACCAAGGAGAATCTTCTACTCAGGGACTGGTGGGCTTACCATCTCTGGAGGTGTTCCAGAACCATGGAGATGTGGTACTGAGGGACATGGACAGTGGGCATGCAGGGGTGGATTGGGGATGGACTTGGTGATCTTAGTGGTCTCTCCTGACCTCAACAATTCTCTGATTCTAAGTTTTCTTTTGGTTTTCAGTGTCATGTCAATACATTTTGCTGAGCAGAGTGTCTGCTGATGGTCATAAATCCCATATCCTGAAAGCACACTGGATATGGAAAGCCAGATGGCTTCAGGAAGAGAGAAGTGCCCAGTTATGGAGCTGGACATGAAGGATATCCATTGAGGATTCATCCAGGGCTGAAGCCAGAAATGAGGCATCATTTTCACTCTCCCTGAAAATGGCTGGGAACCATTGGATACTGGGTGCCCAGCTCTGCATTTTGAGCTGAAAAGCAGTCATACAGAGGTACCTTGAGGCCACAACATGCCTAAGAGGCCTTCTCTGTACACGGTGACCCTCTCCTTCCTGCATCCAGCTGCTGGGAAAGCCCCAAGGTGCATCCCTGGGTCCTCCACAGCCACACTTACAACACACCTCTGCCTCGGCTTCCAAACATCCATCCGATGTTTCATTAGCAGCTAAATGCAATAGCAGGCGACCAGGCGACCAGATTTGCAGTAAACCTACTGGCAAAAGCAACCCCAGAGACAGGGTTTGAATAAAAATATATATTTTTTAAGAGATACCTCTAATCATTGCATTTACCTTTGGATTTTCCAGATAAAAACTTGAAAGAACATAAGAAAGGAGGACTGTTAAACTGCAAATTCTTGTCAGGAAAAGAGCAGATCAGGCAAAAAAAACAAAGGAAGGAGTGCCACTCCCACAGGTCAGCTTGCAGCTCAGATGAGATAAGCTCTGTTCCCCACACCAGTTGCCCAACATTTTTTACACTTCTAAGTCTACTGTGAAGGTTGGCAGCAATCTATATTCCAGATTGTTTTCAAGGAGGCTCAATATTGTTTTACCTTGCTTGTGAGTGCTTACAACAAAACGAGTGCCATTCCAACCATCGGGGTTTTGCAGTGAGATTATCCACACAAGAAGCAAACATCTATTTTGCATCCCCCTTTCTAGGTTCATTTCTAAAAAGAGATCTCTACAGGGAAATACAGACCTTGGAAACATCAGCATTCCAAGTTCAATGCTCAATGCACACTTCTCATGTGGGTGCAAACCAGGGTTTCTGATTTTGGCCTTGCTGCAGCTACTACCCACATCTGATTTCTTGCACCATGAGGACTGTGAAAGTTCAAGAGGGAATGCCTTCCAACTAAAAGAAGGGAGGCTCAGGTTAGATATTAGGAAGAAATGTGGTGAGGTTGGTGAGGCCCTGCAATATGTTTCCCAGAGAGATTATGAGTGCCCCATCCCTGCAGGCATTCAAGGCCAGTTTGGATGGGATCCTGGACAGCCTGGTCTGGTGGTTGGTAATCAGCCCGTGGCAGGGGGTTGCAATGAGATGATCTTTAAGGTCCCCTCCAACCTGAGCCATTCCATGATTCTATGACTGCACATTCTCATTGGACTAATTTCTTTGTGCTTACATGAAAGCACAAGATGAGGTCCAAGTTCCCCCATCCCTACCGGCCCACCTCACAAAGGCAGCAGCATGCTGTTTCTTTAAGGAATATCACAGCAGAAACACACAAAATCCTTGGAATCAGTCTGAAAGAGAGGCCAAGGACATTCCTTCCCAAGCATTAGATTTGGTTTCACATGAGATGATTAGACTCATCCATGCTAATTACACTAGAAAGAACTAATTAGAAAAATCTACCATACAGCTAATGAGGGCTGGGCCTTAACTATCTCAGTGCTTAATTTTTCAGGTTGTAAAATATTACCTTACCCTCCTTCCCCCCTCTCTGCGTGCCATCACCATGTTAATTCTTGTAATAGCGTTGATCATTAAATACCTACTGAAGAAATATTTGTTAATACCTGCAAGTGCCACATTTTTAAACCAGCTACGCTCTAATGGCTTCTCCATGTAATTAAGGTATCAATAGGACAGGCTAAATTCTCTGCCAGTGGAGGGGAGAGAGCCAGAGGATCTACCAGCAGCCTCCAACGCTGCCCACTAAACCCGAGCCAGTGGCAACGGATAATATAAAACTGCTAATGAATTCTCTGCAGTTCTCCAGTTCAGCCTTTTCAATAAATACACTTTTTTTTTTCCTCCCCCTGGGAATAATGCAGGATAAGAGATTTCACGTGTAATATTATCAATGTGGAAGGAGAGTTTATTAAAAAGCAATGATATCACCTGATAAAGACTAACATCTCTGCCAAGGGTTATAGTATTTAGCAGGAAGCTGATGGAATGAGCGTAATGAAAAGCTAATAAATCACAGTCCTTCATTATACAATAAACTCATTAAGTTGCTCCTTGAAAATGGCAAGCCAGACATAGCAGAATATTGCTAGTCGAGTAATGTTAAAAGCTTTCCTAAGAAATATAAATTCAAAGCCAGCCTTTGAATTTTGCTGTATTTACATACTTAGTGTCCATTTGGAAGTTTAATGAAGGATATTAGGAAATATCTATGTGATGCAGCATCCGTCCAGCGCATAAACTGTGGTTTTCAAAAGAGGGTTTCCAGACAGCCTGGAAGGGGACCAAACCCCACACTCTGTAAGATGATGTGTCAGATGTGTTTCTATGGTGGATCTGTATTTTATTCACCCCTGCCATACCCGTTTTCCCCAAAGGTACTAAAATAAATCTATTTAAACGTATGACCAGCATTAATCTGATTTTTAATAGGCTTAACAAGACCCATCTTGGAATCCTGACTGTGCAATACCACAAAGTGTAATGAGAAATCCAAAACATCAGAGGTCTCTGGTCTGTCCAATCTTTAGGACAGAATTTATAGAGAGAGAAAATCATTAATCTCGTTCTTACTTCACTCATGTAAAATCAGAGGTAATTCATCAGGAATTGGTAAAATTAGGATAATTTCATCCTATCTTCCACAATAATGTCAATGTACTTTTAAAAATCTGCCTTCTCATAATCTTGATATATTTTTTTTAATGCATGTTAAGGTAATTTTTTATCACAATTTTTTGATTATCTACTGTTTTCTGAAATAAAAATACTATGAATATATACACATATAAGGACACACCAACAGAAACAGAGAAGTACAGCAGATCAAGTGACTTCAATGAAACATATCTACTTCCAAACCAGAAAACAGAGGCTGTGAGCAAACTGAGAGCAAAGCAATAGAGTGGTATTATAGAGGGAAGCAGATTTGAATGGAAGGGTTCAATCCTGAGCTTTCATTGTCAGCAGCCTGAAAGGCACTCAGCAGTAAACACAATGACCTGTGCCCAGTGGAAATGCCTGGAAATGACCTGATTTTCCTTCACAGGAGTGAAATGCAGGAATGAAACGAATGAAACCAGAATGGCTTAAGAAATCTTGGTGTTGGGTATTGGGTTACCTGTGCCCAAGTTCAGGTCCCAGGGAAGGATGTTAGTAGAGGGGTACTTTATAAGGAAAATCAGTTAGGAGAGAGCTAGGGATTGTTAACTTGTTTCTTTGACCACCTTTAGAATCAAAGCAACATTTGGAGGTGGATGACTGAAGAAAACCACCCTGACTGGTTCCCCATACACACACCCAATTTACTTCACACACTGCATATGCCGAGAGCATCTATTTAAGATCAGATATTGCTCACTTGGTGCAGTTCGATTACATCTGCCAATATTCTTTATAGTCTTCCCCCATCAACAAGCAATTAAACAGTTACAAGTGCCTACATCTGTCCAGCCTGTGAGACTGCTCTCCTTAACAGCCTATGTTGAAATCTTCTTCCCCATTCGTGTCAATGTTTTGACACGTCATGTTTGTGGATGACCGTAACTCCTCAGTGACCTACAATGCCCCAAGTCTACTGGGGGCCTTCAGAAGGGTTTTGTACAATTCACAATTCACCTGGAGATGACCAGGTGGTGGATACTGGTCACCTTTTAAAGACCACGGACCTCAGGAAGAACTGAAGAGTAAAAGAGAAGGTTTCCTTTGTGAGGAACTTCATCACCACCCACTCAACTACACGTCACCACCACTGCCTTGGAAGAGGAGGAGATCACCACAGTGATGCTGATCCCCAGGCACAGACCCAGCAATAATGGATGAGTTGCCTACCTGAGGAGACAATTGGGATAGAATATGTAAGCAAGCATTTGACAGATCTACCTGGAAATTATTGTTGTAAGAGTAGGAAGCTTCCCCCACCCCCAACACACACACACAAATGGAGATGATAAAAGTTAGAAGGGGCGAATTGGTGAAGGCAGCTGCCAACAGTGCACTATAGACATAATCTTCAAAACAATCTTCCTGCATCTTTGAAGTAAAAAAATTTGGGGCAATAAGGACTTATTAACTTGGGATTTAATATTTGTTTTTAAGACCTATAATAGTAATAAAAAAGCTTACATATTCCACTGAGCATCCCAAAACAGGCAACCTTCTCTATCTGTTATGTCAGCTGTGCCTAAAAGAATCAAGCGAAATGCCGTGTATCCTTTAATAGTTAATCCTCTAACATGTAATTAGGCATTCACATGACAATCAGAACAGGACTATATTTCATGTTTGCCTTCCCTTTCAAAGCCTCTACTAGAGGGGCACTTACTCTGTCAAATCTGCTATAGTAATCAAAACATTGAAATTACTTCTTTCCACACTAAATATACTGGAACTGGTTGTTTGATTAAATGTAGAGCAGAGAGTGCAATTTGCTAAATTACAAGTATTCTGAACATGTAAATATAGTTTAATTACTGCAATTAAAGAAGATTACTGGAGATTGGCAGATGGGAATGTAATGCTGTTTTAATTAGAGTTTTTAATGCACTGTAACATAAGCATAATATTAACCCTTTATCCTGGAAAGGGCTGGCTAGTCTCTGAAAAAAATATTCTTTGAAAAATGTACTGGAGCTAGTGTTTCATAACAAGACTTCAAGTCAATTCACCGTAAAGTGCCAGGATAATTTGGGAGAGTTTCAGATGTTATTTGTAGCACATGCGCTGCAGAACAGACACATTCTGGAAGGCAGCGAGGAGAAACCACACGAGGTGGGCACACTGCTTGTGCCCTAGATGAGGAAACGTACGAAAACACAGCGCTGGAGCAGATGGATTGGATTTCATAAAGAGTGCAATCACAGCGAGATCACAAGAGATTTCAGATTCTTTCATGAAAGCTAAAGTACCTCGCTCCCAAAGATTTACAAAACATGAAAAGAGAAAACGTTTCAAAATGCATTAGTTCAATTTTGAAAAACTGCTGCACAGAGACATGCTACAATATTGCCCGGGGCTTGGGTTACTCCTACTCAGCCTCCAGAACAGTATTTGTTTCATGAAGTAATATTCCAGAATGTACTAAGCAATTTTTGTCATCTTGAAAGCTATCACTTGCAACATTTTATCCATTTAAGTCAATAGCCCATTAGAAATTCTAATTGAAAGTTCAATACTCTGCTTGGAATCTTACAATAGAGGTTGCCTTTGGAAAGCCATTTAAAGTCTTAATCTCTTTATCATTTGGTATTTTGAAGCCTAACTTTGTTCTTGTTAGGCAGATCAATGGCATTAATTTACAAAATGGGGGAAAATGTCACCCTTCATCCTTTAAATCTCAGTGCAGGGAAGAGCAGCGTAAGTGAATCCGACCGTTGCTCTCCCATATTAGCAGAAAACGGTGCCATGGGAGGTTTGACCTACAAATTTTAATTACTGCATGAAAAATTCAGTTCCTGGAGATGAATAGAGACTTGAGGAAAAGCAGAAGTCCACCTTCTGAGTGACTGCAGAGCTTAACTCTTCAAAGGCTGCACTGGTGAATGAAGCAGCATGCGCTACCTTCAATAGGCAATGTCTACAAGGTGCAAGATCAAATTGCACAAGAAAGAAAAGAAAGGAAAAGGATTTCACCTACAAAGTAGCTCTGTGGGTGTCCAGAATAGATGGACAGTGATATCATCGTCTGGGAAAGCAAGTGTGGTGTGTGTTTGTTTTGAAATGCACCTGCCTTTAAGATAGCTTCATGGCAAGTGAGACCACTGGTGGCCAAGACTTGGCTTTGTGGAACCGAAGGAGCTTTCTATGTTTATCAGCAGGAGGAGGATTTCACTGCAGTCTTCACCTCAAACACATTTGAATCAAGGTGCCAGGTGTTTTGAATAGAGGTTTTCACACCAAATCAGTGCAGGGAAGAGTAAAAGCACTAGAGCACTACTGAAGAAAGGCTCAACAGCAGCAAGAATGAAACAGCATTTCCCTAGGCTGTTCTGAAAATCTTGTGTACATACACTGAAATATTCCAGGAATCACTCACCGCGTTGCATGATTCTGCACACCATCTTAAGCTGCCCTCAACAAAAAGAAAGTTATTTTGCAAAGATGTACCTCTTCTCCTTTTATCTGTCTTTACTGTTTGACCTGTGCCAGATGAGATGTCCAAGATGCACATGAAGAAACAAAGTGAAAAACAAAAAAATAATAAAAAGGAGTTCTCTATTATAATGCACAACAAGGTGCCTTCCTCTGACTGCATGCTACAGCACAACGACTGTGGTGCTCTGCAGGTGATGTAGGTTCAAGATTGCTTGTAGAATCTTTTCATTCCAGACGTGATGATTATTCAGGGTGGGGTGATGGGAATAGGAAATTCTCCTGTTATCTGAACCAGATATTAGGATGTGGGTCTATTTCAGTGATGGCTACTTTAATGCTCATCGAGGCAGGAGGAGACAGAGAGAGAAAATAATGAGAGCAAAACGACCCTCACAGCTGCAGCCAAGTTGGGGCATCAGCAAACAGAGAGAGCACCCATCCCACATCATTTTCTAGATTTTCACATCCTCCTGACCACAGCTCAATATCAACATAATGAACTTCCATGACAAAGTGACCTTCCTGGTTTCTTCACCACTGGTCCCCCATCATAAAATTCAAGGGCAATCAGAATCAAGGAGGTTGTGGAGATACTTGTGTTCTTTTTTTCTGGATTACACTACTGCTACATGCTAATGTCAGGCATTTTATTTATTGATGGTTTGGTTTTAATGCACCTTTGCAGACTGCCATTGAGACTTTCTTGTGCGAGGTACTCCAGAAACGCATGAGCATTGACAGGAGACCATGGAAAGGGACATTCCCTACTGTTAATAGCTCAGGATAGACAAAGGCTGAAAGGGAAAGGGGAAAGGTCAGACAGGAAGGAAAAGAAGGAGCCTTTCCAATAGAATACTCAGTAGCACAGCAATGGCTAGCAAGGAAGGGAAACAAGAACTCCTTGATACAAGCCCTGATGCATTTATTGCATCAGATGAGAACTTCAGTCCCTGCTACATGTGCACTGGCTAAGCCAGGATCAGCACCCCCATTTGAAATAGCAGCTCCTTCACCTGCTGACACAATACATTATTCAAAGCATGGCAGCAACAGGACGATATGATTTAGTCACCTGGACCATTATTGTGGGACATCTTGGGCTTCTTCAGAGGCTCTTTCTTCAGAGGCTTTGGCTTGCTTTAGCCTCACCTGCAACTGCCAACCTTTTCACAGAAGCCTACTCAGTGGACTCTATTTCTAAATACTAGAAGTCCTCATATATAAGACAATACACAGGATTCAACTTCCAATTTCCTCTTCTCTCTGGCATTCCAAGACCGAAGGTAGGGACAAGAGCCATTAGCTTAAAACCTTTAAGCAGTATGTTAATAGCAATATTAATTAGTACTCAACCATTAGCATTATGCTTGTTATTAGAAAACTCAGTACTGCTCTCAGCTTCACCCCAGATACTGATAGAAATTTCAATAAATGTATTACGGTAGATAACTTATTCCTGCATTTAGATAATTAACATTTACTTTCATTGCAAAGTAAGGGATTTCTAATGTCAAATTGTATTTCCCTCTTCAGAGTCTCTTAAGATGACCACTTTAATTTTTTAGGCATCCATTCATTATTTCTAGTGAGGAAGGAAAGTATTTCTAGGTGGTGTGATTACGTAGGTTTCACACAACAAATACCAATTCCACAGTGCTGCTGTGTTGGAGTGATTCTCTCTGCTGAGATGTGCTTTTGCAAGGGAAGACAGCACAGGAAAAGTCAGATAGGTCTTAGGGCTCTGCTCCAAAACTGACAGCCTCAAATAGGTCCAGCTCCTGCCTCGGAGAAATGCACCTCACAGATGAGTTCTTCTTTCGCTCAGAGGGTGGTGAGGCACCGGAACAGGCTGCCCAAGGAGGCTGTGGATGCCCCATCCCTGCAGGCATTCAAGGCCAGGCTGGATGTGGCTCTGGGCAGCCTGGTCTGCTGGTTGGCGACCTTGCACACAGCAGGGGGTTGAAACAAGATGGACATTGTGGTCCTTTTCAACCCAGGCCATCCCACGGTTCTATGTGAGCCTCAGCCCCATGCCTGAGGAGCTGCTCTGAGTTACGATTTCCCGCTGCTGTCCAGCTGGGAAAGCCAAGCTGCTCCAGCTGAGCACCCACAAAGAGCCATATCCAAAGCCGCTGCTCCTTCTCAGCAAGGCTGGTGGTCTTCACACACTCCAGACTCTCCACCTGCAATGCATTCAGCTTCCTTAAATTGGAGAAATTTCCCAGGACAGACAAGGCCCTGGAATTGTACCAAATCCATCTGCGTGGGAAGGGTTAAAACAACCTGAGTAGCTAACCCCTGCAGCTATCATATAAGCCAGCCGCTTTTAGACAAATTGAGCAAAATAGTCCTTTCAGCTCAGCAGGCACATGACTAGTCGCACAAAGGAGTCCTTCTAGAAATCCCATGAATACCCCCATTATCCCAAGGATTGAGCACAGAGCCACGCATTTCACGCCCACTGCCACCTGTGATTAGCTTTTTTACAGTTATTATGGAGCACTTTGATGGCGATGATTGTTTAAAGGTCTCAACAAGCGTGCTAATGTGACTTGAGGACTTGACTCCTTTTCATTCCCTGGTTGCTCCAACTATCGCACTAATTTACTTTAGGCAAAGGGGACAATAAAAATAAAAAACAACAAAAACGCTCAAAGAAATCACTTAGCATAAAATTGATTCTGTTTCTTGAAGAAATGCAAGCCAGGATCCCATGTTAAAGTAAATTAGATATATGATCAAACAAAGCTAACAGCCATTTGAGCTTCGGACTCTTGTGTGCTACACAGGAATCAGCCAAAGAAAAACAAAGGAAGAAGCGAGAAATGGCTATGGCCAATTGGTTTGCATGGAATTTTCCTTTGCTCTGCTTGGTGTTTTACAGTGCAAACATAAAGCAAGGTGTTGGCTTTGGGGAAAGTGTATTTCACTGTTTGCAAGCAGTGCTTCCCAAATGGATCACATCATACTGCTCAATACAAAATAAACTGATGCCAGGAGAACAGAAAAAGGATTGGAGGGCACATATAAAAGGTGAGGCACAAGGCAGGAGGCAGGGAGACTGTTCTGCTTTCTGCGTAGAGCTTGTGTCGATCTCACTCTTGCAGTTCAAAATAGTGTATAGGGTTACATACATCAAAAATGTGTGATTAGACACCAGTCCATAACTCTGCAAATAGTAATTTCTTTCCTCCTGTTTACTGCATATTCTCAGCTGAAGCACCCAGGGGGTACCAACCTGGATCCCGTAAGCTGAGCTGCTCTCCACTTCCATAATTTCATCTTTACTGACCATAGAGCACTTCCTTCTCTTTTCAAGTTAATTTTAGAAGTAAAGACCTAATAAACACTCCAGGAGCAGACACAGTTGCCCTTCAGATTTTGTTTTTACTGATAGTGGAAACAGATTTATCATCTTGTACTTAACATTTTGTGCCGTTGATACATCCCACAGCTATATACACACAATATCACCTGCTCCAAATCCCACACCTCCGTCCCAGGAAGCCAGGGAAGGGCCTGCTTACCGAGCACTGAACTGACCCAGCTCTGCAGTGGGGCTAATGCTTTTCCCCTAATACAAAACCAGTAATCAACATTCCCTTTTTAAGCTCATCGTTGGTACCAGTATAACACAGTGCCATGTAACCAATTGCCTAGATTTACAAACCAAAACACAACTTTATAAATAGGCCATGTTCAATCACCCAAAGTTAAATATTTCTCTTCAGAAGACATTACTGTGCCTCCTGATGAGGAGTAACCACAGCTTCTCAATGTAACAGCTGGAGGAATTAGGCCACACAGTGTCTTGAGTATCTTTCAGATGGAAGATTTGTGAGCAACAGAGAGCAGATAAGGGCTAATTTTTAGTTTTGCAGCCGTGGAAGAAGATGAAAAAATTATCCAGCTTTTCTGGGGTACAACCAATAGCAATTAACATGCAGTCATGTGGTGCTGTTGGGTCCACCTATTAGCAGCTCATCTGTACAAACCTAAACAACTGCAAGTGACCTGGTGACCTGATGGCTTAGAACCCTTTCTTTGTTTCTCCTGGAGCTGCTCATCTCCATAGGGCTGAGGTTCTTGCTCTGAGCTTAGCAAACTGCTGCATTCCTGTGGCACGCTGCCCAGCACAGCTCCACAGAATCATTAAAGTTGGGAAATGCCACTAAGATCATCCACACACCCACCCACCCACCCACCCACCCATCCATCCATCCACCCACCCACCCACCCATCCATCCATCCACCCACCCACCCACCCATCCATCCATCCACCCACCCACCCACCCATCCATCCATCCATCCATCCATCCATCCATCCATCCATCCATCCATCCCCAGTGTTGCCCGTTAACCCTGTCCCTCAGTGTCACAATACCATTGCTCTGGAACACCCCAGGGATGGTGACCTCACCACCTCCCTGCATCACCACTCCTTCAGGGAAGAAATTTTCCCTCATATCCAACCTGACTCTCCCTGGAGCAACTTAAGGCCGTTCTCTCTCGTGCTACCACAATTATCTGGGACTAACTGACCCTCACCTCATCACAACCTCCTCTCAAGGAGTTGCCATGAACACTTTAGACCATAAAGTGTATCCCTTCACCCACTGTACCACCAGAACTGCTGCCACAGTCATCCAGCCTATGAAAGAATACCAAACCACGAGAAGCTGACAAAACTGCGGGAGCAGTTTGTAAAAACAGATATATTACGAGCAGGTTTCCAGTGCACCCCAGTGATTACAGTGATCAAGGGGGTCTCACAATGCACAGCTGGGTAGGGAAGAGCAGGAATGGGAATACCTTCCCTACAGCTGGTGCCAAACAACTTGTAATGTCAGAACTACATGATCTTCAGGTGTTCAGAGGGCTGAAAAGAACGGCTCCTTCTGGAGCAAAATTTCTTCGAGTTGAAAACTGATCTTTCATTAGAGACTGCCAGGTCTGGTCTTCCCTAAAAATATACCAAATAACTCTTTCACCGGAGAGTTCTGAAAGAGCTGTTATTTTATGCCCTAGTCATTTCCAAGTAGATTGGGTTAGTCTAGCAAAAGCAATTTCTAAAGGAGTTACATAAAATATTTAAAGATTTATAGAACAAGCGGCCCACTTAGGGGCTCATCTAAGTTTTACTAAACATCTCTGGTTATGCTGTGCTATGTCAGCAAAAGGAGGCCGAGATTTAAATAAATAAAACCTAGTGGAATGCAATCAAAGGGAGGAAAAAAATACGGTACATCAAGTTACTACTGAAAGGAATATTGAGCTCTAAGTGATCTCTGTACCACCAGCTATGTGCATCTACCCAGCTGAAAAGGAGACAGCTTTAATTTCAAGCCTGCAAGTTATTTAAATACGCTGAAATTGTTTTCACTGATGTGAAGTGCATCCACTAAAGGTAATGATCCCATTTTGGATTGGCTCTTTATTTTTTTCTAACAAAAGGAGACAGGTGGATTGCCGAGCAGAAATGTAAGCGGGTTTGTTTTTTTTCATTAACTCTGGCAAATCATCACAGCATCTCGTTGCACAAAATACAGATTTGTGATACTTCTTCCTCCCTTCCCCTCTCATCAGTGCACTGTGGCTTGCTTAGGGAGGGATTTCCTCCAGAACCCACGAGAGTACCACCAGGATTAAAAGAGCCACCCAAGCCCAAGCCCAATGAGCCACACATCTTCACCTCAAAGAAATGACCCTAAATTATAGCACCAATTTATCTGCCTGGAGTGTTTACCCTAATTCATTTCGGTTCAGAAGGCATGGTAAGTAACTGCCTAATTAGGCACTTAGAAGTTAAAAGGGCAGACTTAAATACTTTCCTAAATTAGGAACAACTGCATCCCATTCTACTATTTCAAAGCTGAACATGAATTATTGATCAGAGCCCATAGGTCTGCCTTTTTTTTTTCTTTTTTTTTTTTTCTAAATTCACTCTGCTTTTTTGATGTATGTAAGCACGTGAGGAAATTTCTTGTCAGATGCCAAAAGTTATCACAATGAAGACTAAGACAAAAGCAGACTTAAACTGGTGCTTGTGCGTTTTGAAGCATCTCCTCTTAAAGTTCTTCCCTTGTACACTAAGCTGGTCAATCAGCTCTACCTTCAGATAAGATAATTTCCAAAGTCCTCTACTTAAAGTTTATGTTGAGAAATAGAGCAGAGCTCCACTATTACAGTGCGAGCTGGGACAGCGATGCTACGCAGTGATCAGGAAGCACGTCAGATGTCAAGTTCCCCCAGTTTGATGAGGAATGCAGGGCACAAACCTGCAAGGGTCAGCGTTTTACTCCTGAGTGAGCAAAGGTCTCACATCTGTTCTTCACTTCAGTCATGTGTGTGACCAATTATTTCAAGGCAAAACATTCAAGCTTAAAGTGAGACCTACTTTCTCTGCGCTGAGTAACCTGATGGATCAGTGATTTAGTAACATCCACTATGCAGCTTCTCTTTGTAAATGCCAGAGGCCCACCCATACTGGTCTGAGGTTATCTGTTCATATTCAGCTCTCAAGTATCCAACGGAAAAATTAGAGTTTCACTGTGGTTAATGACTCATCAGGTCGGGTGAACCTAAAGCTGAATTTGGGCCCTTTTAATCCCCGGAGAGAAGCTGTCAGACAAAGCCTACAGACCCCAGCAAAAGCAAAGTGTCATTCTGGCAGTCCTAATTAACAGCTAGCAACAAGCACACTGAGCACGCAGGGCCACGTGGAGACAGATGGAGCAATGCAACATGTCTACCTGCAATACGTCAATAACAGCCTCCCTAAATTGCTGCAAGCCCCTGAATTTACTGCCTGTGCCTGCTTCTCCATCATCCCCCTGCACAGTGCTGCCACCAGGACAACCTCCATGGCTCAGCGACAACTGTTGGCAGCGCTCGCAGGGGAGGAAATCCTCCCCTAGCTGATGTCAGAGCTGCCATTTCAGCTTTGCCAAAAGGGCACCTGCAAAGGAATCAGGGGTCCTTCTAATGCCATTCTGCCTTCTCAGGTTGATTTATGCCTTGTTCTTTATGCTTGCTTAGTTAAAGGACATGCTGCAAGTTTGGAAGAAAACAAAAGGCCACAGAATCACCACCTGGCTCCCTGTTCTGATGTGGCTACCAAGTGCCACGAAGTGCCAAGAACCTTTGAACAGCAGGTTGCTAAATAATAAGCAGACCATGTCTTTAAAAACACCTGGCACTTGTTTTGTTTTTTTTTCATGTCTGGTTAGCAGTCCCTGGCACAGGTGCCAAAGGCATGCAGCTCCCCTTTCCCTCCTCCACCCACCCAAGCACGACGAAACAAAATACAAGAATACACAAAGGCAATTAGGTTTGGTAAGAGGTGATAATCCAGCCTACCAGCCACAAGGAACATGAAGAACAACAGCAAAGCCCCTTTCTGAGTGGAAAAACTTCCAGAAAGGGAAGGAAAAAATAAATAAACAAGGATGAAAGAAATGCCCAGTGGCAACCATTTTCAGTGTGACCTAGTGAGCTTTCAACTTCAAACCAGACAGATCAAGAGCTTCCCAGCGGCGTCACCTAGGGATCTGTCACTCACACATCAAGCCTTGTTCATTCTGCCTTGTCTCATGCAGACATGCTGCCAGATACAGAAATATCATGGCCTTCTTGCATGTGAAAAACAAACCAACCCCCAAAAATCCCAAATCAACAAAATCCAGTGTGCTGACACGCCACGACCCTACTGTCCACAGAAGGGCAATGTTGCAAAGTAGACCAAAAAAAGGATGCAAACAGAATGGTAATCGGGTAAGCAGCTGCTATTAAAATGCAATACTAGCCAGAGCCTTCCAGTGAGCCCTTGTCTCTCGTGGAGATGATGAGAGCTGGAATTTAGTGAAAAGAATCAATAGCTGCCCCGGGTGCTTGGCAGACCGAGGGAGGTCATCTTCTTTCAAGGCCACCATTTGGCTTCTGTGCAATTTACAGCATGATGCAGAGATGGGCTGTTAGTGTTTGGAATGCCGGATAAACAAAATCAGCTGCACCTTCACTACTGCACAGCTCTGATCGTATGTGTGATGTGCCAGAAGCATCCAACGTGGAGAGTGCAGCTCTCAGTCTGAGGGCTTGAGAAGAAGGGTGAGAAATAATGAGAACTGTTTACTGGGAAGCACAAAAGACCAAGAAATAGATGAGAAAGGAAGAGAAAGAGACTGGTCACTACAATTAGAATCTGCAACATCTGAGTATTCTTTTAGAAATGAATTTCAAATAGCACACAGTGATCACTTGCTCAAGGAAGGCTGCAATTATTTATCAATAGCAGCCACCCAGGAACTATGCTGACTTTTGTTCAGCCATTTTCCAACATATTTAAAGTTAAAAGTATTAATGGAGCCTGGAGACGCCCTTTAGGAAAGTATCTCAAGTATTTAGTGCATAAGCTTGGCATTTATGGTCTGAAATACCTCACTGGGTCAGGCAGCACTGATGAATCCTTTGCAATTTTCTTGTTCAAGAGAGATGAATAACTCCGTAATTTCAGACCACTGCTGAGAGACTATATACACATCTCCTTTTCCATGAATCCATTAAACCATGGAGTGAAAAATGGGCAGACATCCTTACATTTTCAACAGTTTATACAGCATTTTGCACACAAAGTAAGTAGACGCAATAACAAGTGACTAACACCCACTCTCTAAGTGAAACCAAGACATTTTTCATCTGACTATTTGTTAGCAACCTTTTAACTTGCTATTTTTGAACACTTGCTAACCAGCCATTAGACAAGCTTCATCTGAAAATTAACAGGAGCTCAGAAAGTCTTTGCAAGAATGCCAAAGTTGCACACATGCACTGATAGCATGACCAAAGACGGCATTCTTGTAGAGCAGGCTGTAGGTCGGCTCTCATTTCTGGACAAAATATCCAGCCATCACTATCACCTCAATGCTATTAATTGTAAAGAATGAGCTGACTCTTAGCTACAAGCAAACACTGTAAATAAAGCCATTTGCTAATTTAAAAATACACAGATGTTCCTAAAACCCTCCCAGATTTTTCACAGCAAGATTAACAGGAAAAAGTTCCCAAGATGTGACAGGTCATGAATAAGAACTATTCAGAACAGTGCGTATTCTGAATAGTTTGTGAGGAACAGAAAGGCTGAAATGTGTTCTTGCAAGTCCTTCAAATTATTTAAAAGTACAAAGCAATAACCAAATCCGTTTGTTAGCATGTCATCTGCAAAAACATGATGGGACGTGTGTGGGACTTCACTGTATCCAAAAAAAGTTTGCTACAAGAAAAACGGACTCCAGCTTTGACTTGGCTAGCATTAATTACCACTCTGCTTTGACCAAGCCAGTTTGGTTCTTGGTGCTTGGAAGTGGGTACCTGCAGGAGGTGCAGCACAGGATGGGGACCGGTCAATCCCAAACACAGATATAGGTTGGGCAGAGAATGGCATGAAAGCAGCTCTGAGGAGAAGGACTTGGGGGTGTCAGTTGATGAAAGACTCAGCATGAGCTGGCAATGTGTGCTTGCAGCCAAGAAAGCTAACCGTATCCTGGGTTGCATTAAGAGGAGTGACCATCAGGTAGAGGGAGGTGATTCTGCTCCTCTATTCTGCTCCTGTGTGACCCCATCTGGAGGACTACACCCAGTTCTGGAGCTCTCACAGCACAAGAAGGACATGGAGCTGTTGAAGCAGGTCCATAGGAGGGCTGCGAAGATGATCATAGGGCTGGAGCACCTCCCTTATGAGGACAGACTGAGAGAGTTGGGGCTGTTCAGCCTGGAGAAGAGAAGGCTCTGGAGAGATCTTACAGCGGCCTTCCAGGACCTAAAGGGGGCTACAGAAAAGCTGAGGAGGGACTTTGTATAAGGGCATGAAGCAACAGGGTGACAAAAATGGCTCTGAAGTGGAAGAGGGATGATTTGGACTAGACATTAAGAAGAAATTCTTTACTGTGAGGTGCTGAGACAGTGCAAGAGGTTGTCCAGAGAGGTTGTGGATGCCCCCAGCTGGGAAGCACTCAAGGCCAGGCTGGATGGGACTGTGAGCAACCTGGGGAGGTGTCCTTGCCTATAGCAGGGGGCTGGAACTAGACGATCTTAAAGGTCTCTTCCAACCCAAACCATTCTTTGATTCTATGACTGCACACCATCACTCCCAAGAAGGCAGTGGCAGTCTATTGTTTGACTGTGACAGGATCTGCAGCAGGTTGTAAATGGAGAAACCGGCTCCGAATGTCTTCCACCAGTTGGCAAACAAATGAGACATCATGTTTGTGCAGTTCAAGCTCTGTTGCCAAATTCTAATAGAATCAGAGTTTCTGTAATCCAAAAAAAAAGGGCTCTGTGATTCTTGGAAACAAGATTCTCTTGTCTGGCCTTCTATCCATTTTGTAAAACTGTTAAGTTTAATTTCAGTGCTTGGAGCTGCAGCTGGCCAAGGAGCAAAGCCATACTCATATGTTAAAAAAGAACTGGAAATTGATGCAAGCTGCTAAATTTTGATACTGATCTGCAGCCAACCTCCAGAGAATAGCTGGGTCAGGAGTCTTGGGTTCAATTCCACTAAGCAAGTAAAACATTATTTTTAATAATCATTGTAGCAGATCGTCTTGTCACTTCTTTTTCCTCGATGTAGGTAACATCTGAGGTGCAATATTAAACGTGTTTGCCTTCCAGTTACACCCATGCACTACACACCTCACTCAACAGTGATTTTGATTGGATTTAGCAACGCCAGCCAACTATCTCTGATGCTGCACCATCTGCAGAATTATGCTTTCAGGACAGTAATTTCAGCAACAAAGACATACCTGGTGTCATTCAAAGCAGCCAAGCAATCTCTGAACACTCACACTCATTTTCTTTTCATGACTAATGACCTCCTGCCCCTTCCCTCCCACTACCACAGCATTATGAGGCATGCACTTCTTCCCAAACCTGCTGCACCAAATCCCAAACACTCTCCTAGTTGCTGTGGCTCTGAGGTCACCCTGAAACCACAGACACTTTGGAATTTGATCCCAGGGCCACTTCAGCCCTTGTGAGTCCCTTCCAGAGAGCTGAACATACCCTAGTTCAGGTCCTCTTGAATTCAATTCCTCACGCCCTAGCTTGATCAAACGAAATTAATCTCTGCTTTATCACAGCTGCCAGGTAACATTTCTCATGGGAGTTTTTTCCATTTGGTACATATGCCTCGCATATTTCCTACAATCCAAGAGTCAGACGGTGTTACCACACAACCGCTTGTTTATGAAGTAGAAAGGAGGCAGTGCGGGCGTCTGCAGCACAGTGGACAGGAGGATCACTTTTGCAATGCCTGCTAACTTCTATGAGAACCACAGAGCCTGAAGCCAAATTAATTCTCCTACATCAAGCTATAAATGAACACCTAAATGCTATAACGCCTGCCATGTTTGGTTTCTATACTTATATTTCAGGCGTATACTTACTGACAAACTACAAGCACTGATAACATCTATGCCAGAAAGCAAGTATTTCCCTAAGAGAAAATAGACTGCGGGATTTTACAGTATTGGATGGGAACTCTACTGTATGTGAGCATATAAAATACTTTTAAAAGCCAAATAAACAAGGTCTGCAAGGCTCAGCAGTTACTTGAAATTTTGTTAATGAATTTTACATAGCCGTCCAGTTATTTGAGCAACGTGCTCAGGGGAGAGAAGCTTCTGGAATGAAAAACAGCGTAGGCAGAAAGAAAGGGAAAGGGGGAAATGAAAGAGTTTGCGCCAAAGCAGAGGCTGCAAAGCACAGGAAGCTCACACACACAGCGGGAGCTCGAGCAAACACTTCTGTGCATCTGCCCCACAGCCCTGGGAACCAGAGGGACTTCACACCTACGTGCCTTCCCCACCAGAAGATGTTACCTCTCTGCAGATACTTTCTCACTGTTACACTGGGTTTTTAAAAATTATTGTTTTATAAATACCATATGATTAATACAGTAGGTTAAAATGCTCATTTTTCCCTCATATTCACGGTGCAGATGGGAATTTTCATTCTCCATGCAATATCATTAAGCAGACTTCTTGAAGTTCCCATAAAGGCTATCAACATAACTTTTTTCAAAGCAGCCCTCCTAGACATTCAATTTCTTATCTAGTCATAACTTTTAAGCTATATTTGTTGGTTGTACCTCTTGCAGCACACTGGATGTCTATGAGATCACTGTACTTACAACTTACATGATGGAATGCTCTCACTGTAGCACAGCTTTTCTCATTCCACTTACTAACCCTCAAGTAAAAACAGCAACAGGGTTTACATTTTGTTTTAATCCTTCTTTAAAAAGCATCCCCAAAGACAAATGTGTGGCAACAAGGCCTCATTCCTATCCTGGAATCTGCCTAAAATTTAATTACACTGGAGCTATTCTAGACTTCTTAAGATACTTTTATTCGGGTTCTTGGCTGCTCTCCATCTATTCCATCTTTAATTACTGGACGTGACTACACAGCTTGCAAACAGAGATACTTCCTCCTATTTCCTTTGCTGTTTCAAGCATCCATTTCACCTAAGTCTTTCTGGGAAGGGTTTGGGGATGATTAAGAAGTCTGAAAAATACTTAATTGGCTTTCAGGCTAGTTCAAAAAGCCCCAAAATTTTCATCTGCTCAAATCTGAACCTAGCCCAAGGTTACATGCATACCTATATTAAATAGGAAATGCTGGACCGAAATAACAGCTAAGAAGCAGAGCTGCAGCAATAAGGCCAGGAAACTCACAGCAAAGCTTATCTTTAGCACACACAGAGTACCCAGCAATTGCCAGGGGTGGCTCTTCTCTGAGCTTCCTGGTGGTGAATAATGTATTTCTGGAGCAGAATGTTCTGAACAGCAATAGAGTATTTTGATTGACATTTGTAATACAGCAACTTCTTGGAGAAATAATATTTCACTGCTCTGCGTCTCGATGTCTCTAAGACCCCAAAGAATGTCAAACTGCCTCAGTCTTGCAGTTTTTTATTATCTCTAGGATCCTACATGTTTCAGAAAAGCAGAACATATACTAAAAAGCAAGAGGCACAGAGTCGCTAAACACTGACCCAATCTCTTCTAGCTGTGTGGCCTGACCGTGAGAAGTCATTTACTTCTGTGCAAGATCCTGCAGCAGCCATCCAAACAAAAAGCCAGTAGGAGGTGAGATCCTCGTGCATGGGCATCATGCATTCCCATGACAGGAAACACACAGACACAAAGTTTCAGACCAAGAGTTAATGAACACAAGTGCCAGAAAAACTGGGATCTTGTGTCACATGTTGTACTCCTCAGGTCCACAGGTGTCTGGATGCAGGGATTTAGATCAGGACCATCTCAATTACTGTTAGTGTGGAACACGTTGCTGAGAGGATGAAGCAAGCAACAGGAGGATCTTCCTAAGCAGCAGTGAAGTCAACCCTTTTAAATTTTACAGGGGATTTACTTCAGGAGAAGCTTATCTGTGTGGTGACCAGAACTGTGCCAAATCTTGGTTACAACCAATAGAACGTGGGTCAGGTTGAAAACATATTTTTGTTGAACAAGGAGCAAGGTGATTTGACCTGATTAATATTTTCAGATAAAGAACACGCATAGGTTGATAATATCGCAACGTTTTGACCTCAAATATCAAAGCATGTTTGCTGATTTTGGCTGCTTCTCTTTCAAATTTGGAGCTTGAAGTCTCATACAGGTTGGATGTATACAAAGCAGAAGTGGGAAAAAACAATATTTGCACAAGGCTCTGCAAACTGACCCATACTCAGCTCTAATGAGAACGTAATGGTTTATCCAGCTGCGAAAGAACAGAAGTAACAAGTGTAAAAGCAATTCCTCCCCTTTCCTCATTTTGAAGATGATTGGATGTTAGCAGAAATGGGAGATTCTTGGTTATTCAATTTTTTTTTAATTTTTTTTGGGGGGTCTGGAATGCATGGATGTATACTTTAGGAAATGCATCACTTGCATTTTAAACCACGTTAGAACACATTTAAGCCAGAATGGAAGATGTGCTTCTACTGGGAGCAATGAGGAAAAAAAAAACAACAAAAAAACCCATAAGGCTGACTGCATAAATCTTGGGATTACGCTGCTGTCTGTGGGGTATCTTCTACCTAAACTACCGTAACCCACAGGGGGATGAGAATGGATAGTCTCTCGTCGCTCGCTCCTCTGAGTCACAGCACTGGCAAATAGACCCAGAGAGCAGTGTGGGCAGACAGGAAACCGCTAAAGCCAGAGCAGTGATTATGTGCATGCTCTGTGAGACACACTGAGCAGCGAGCCGAAATGTTTGTGTGTGTCAGATCAATCTTTTCACTGACCAGGACAGCTGTACTCACAGGGGGATCACCAATCATCCTGCTAGGAACTGCTTCTGTCCTTCAACAGGCAATTAACGTGAGTCCATTACAGCTCCCTGGAGGCCCCTGGGGGGCTGCAAAAGGCATCGACTGAAAGGTCAGAACTCTCATGAGGACAGGAAAGAAACTGTGCCTGGCGAAATGGAGTGGAAAGCAGTAGCTATTTGTCACCCGCTAGTAATTCAAAAAAAGGGGAGGGAGAGAAGGGGGTGAAGAGGGTCCAAGCACCGTGCACAACTGCAAGCACGTGGCAGTCATGAGAGTATAAACAGAAGCTACGGAAGACCCTCCCAGGGACAAAGATTTTATCAGATCTCAAAGGTGGAGGAAGAGTCAACAGATCCCACTCAAATACTTCTGCAATGGGACTGGAAGTGATTAATAGCTACAGCCCTGAGGAGGTGCTGGGAAGGAGTCCTAGGGCTGAGGCTCACCACCAGGAACCAGCCGTGTAGAAGGGAACCAACAAGAAAAGCAGCCAGGAAGCACACAGACTGGCATTCACAAGCAGCAGTTTTTACAAAGAGGCAGCTGATGGTGTGTTCAGTGGTGGAAAAGCAATATGCTCACAGAATTGTAGGGGTTGGAAGGGACCTCCAGAGATCATCGAGTCCAACCCCCAGTGCTCAAGAGATGCATTACAGACTGCTGCTCTCTGTTTCCCTTTTAGCCTTCTGGCCAAGACCACCATACTGGTATGTTTTTGGAGGTGTCATCTGAATGCCTGCACATTCCTCTCCTCGTACAACACCAGCCAAACTCAGCCACTCTTCTTTAGGCACATCAGGTAATCCAAAGGAGGGTAAGAAGAGTCAGCAAACAAAGAACACCACAAACTCGCACTAATTTTCAAGGAGAAGTGAGACAAAATTCACTCATAATGCTAATCTGGAATAACTTTCACCCAGTTCACCAGTTAACCTTCAGCCTTCCGCCGGGATATTGCTGTTTTTCTTTCCAGTGATAAGAACACTTTGTGGAAATCTAGCACAACATGAGCAACTGATAGCATGAGCTGAAATATTGCAAATATTTACTCTTCAACAACAACAGCAGAACTTAGACTGAATAGAGAGAATTAAATTAGTGAAAAACTAATTATTCAGACATGATTTTGGCTGGTTTGTACAGCTGAAATTTTACTTGATAAGCAAAACCCAAACTGTAAAGAATGTCAGTGACAAATAACCTACAAACCAGGAATTGCTACGTCTCATTCTCACACTGCACAGGGACCTTAAACAACATGAGCTCTGCTGACAGGAACCATGGTAACTTTGACTCCATTTGCAAAATCTTTGATGTACTTTGACTGATGTAAGATTTTTATATTCTATTTTCACACAAAATAAATACTGGTGGCTGTGCTCTTTGTTTGTGGAGAGGTGTAAATAGCTGTGGATTACTTATAATGGTATAAGATGTTTGAGCTCGCTCAGCACCCATCACCAGGTCACTGAAAAGCCTGGCAGATTTTTGAGCATAGATTTGTATACTGGGTTTTGTCTCACCTGCAGCTTTATCAGCCTTCCCAGCTGTGTTTCTCATGCATAGTGGCAAGAAATTCCATGTATATGCATGTGTTTGCAGCCTGGTTACAGTAAAGCAAACCAGACTCACGTAAATGGGCAGCCTGATCTGCGAGGGGGCAACCGGCCCATGGCAGGGATTGGAACTGGACAGCCTGTGATGTTATGTGACTCTATGATCCTGCAAAGCAGCCTACAGTTCCAGTAGCAGAAGAGGTTCATGGTGTATTTCTCACCCATTTCCCAAGACAAATCCTTCTACAAAATTCTGTTACCCTCCAACCATCTCCTCCTACCTTCTCTCTTATTTTCTGCATTCACTGCTTGAAAGCAGGCAAGCAAGCACATATCCCCAAACTTTCTTTTCTTCTTAAAAGCTGTGGAGGTGGGTAAACATGTACAGTGGATTTAAGCAAAACAAAATTACTTGAAACTTGAAATGACACGTGAAAGATTCAGTGGTCAGCCCACTTCTTTAAGTGTCTAGAAGGACACATATTGAGATGAATATACTGAGGCAAGTTTGCTCTAACTTTGATTAGAAGACCATTAAAATCAAGTGTTCAGTGTTATGTGCTATCAACTAGGGCTTCTGCTGTATAAGGGCACTCTGGAGTACGTGTACCAGCACGTCATAGCAACACAGAATAAATACTAACAGTATTAACAGTACTGTTGCTTCTCAAAGCCATTTTTGGTAAGCAGGAAGTGCATAGATATCCACTGTACACTGAAAACGAAAGATGCAGGTGCACAACCAGGATTTGGGGCACTGCACCAATTACTGCAGTGCTGATACATCACCTCGGGTGTGCCAAGACCTTGTCTTCCTTAGGGACCAGCAGTTTGGTTTGCCCAAATAATTAACTTAGCAGAACAACTTTCTCCCAGGCAATGGAAGGCGCCATCTGAGAGATTTTGGCTGCGGCAGGTGAGGGCCTGCAGTTTGTGCATGGTGACACAAAGCACCAGGCAATCCCATCCTAAGACCAAAACAATGAAGAGGATGAGGCACAGGACATCATAAATTCTACGCACAGATTTTCAAGCCACTGTCTGCTACTTTTTGTCTTCAAGAAGAGAGAAAACAAAGTAAAACCTTATTGACTCAAATCTTTCATTCCCTATTTGGGGATAGTTACTTATGAAGTCATCAGGCATTTGTTTAATTTATCAGAAATTCATGAGGGCATTTAACTCATGAACAGCCATTTGAATGAAGTTAACATAGCTTGTCTAGCTGTGTACATAAGTGGAATTTGAGACTATGGGTAAACAAGAAAAGAGCCCACGCTGGTTGAACAGTGGCAGTATGGTGTGAATACCAAGGGGGAGAGAAGTGAGACAGTGGGAAGAAAAAAAAAAGGAATCTTGCTAATCTATTTGGATCCAAGCATTTTGCTGTCTTTCTTAAGAAACCCAAGATGCACTGCAGAATGTAATACTCCGTGTATCATCCCTTCAGCAGAAAGATGGAGAATAGATTTGCATTCAGCTAACTGATCAAATGTTAAGAATTTAATTGCCTTAATAGTTTAATTTTATTTGTCTCTAATCTAATTAAAGAGAAGTGGGGGAGGAGGAGCTGATTAGTGGGGAGGGGAATGCCTTCACATCTGCAATACAGACAACCTTCCATTCCCTGCTCTGCTTTAGCAGGGAAGTGCTGGCTGCCAACAGACTACCATTCCCTGCTAATTATCACACTACTTTGCTAGACTGCTCTCAAAAACTTTCTTTAAAGGCTTTAATAGCAGGCATTAATTTCTGCTACTGATAAGGTGAGCCTAGCTTTTTATGTGTAGTAATTTAACAGGAACTCAGATCTAATTTAATAGATCCTTTACGTCTCTGTCAAAGCCTGTTAACATTGATTGGTGCAATGTCTTCTAGGAGTCTGTAAATACATTAATCTCTGGAGAGCTTGCGACAACAATTCTGCTAACAGCATGAACAATATGGATGGACAAACCATTACTGAATAAATGAAGAACTTAACTGAAAACTTGCACTAAACCAAGTCTGAATGACTGTGGGCATCAGTGTATTACTGACACATACTGGATTACTGAATACTACTCAGTCTGGACCAGATCTACTGAACTTCAGGAAGGAGCAGCCCAAATTATTGTTGTATGCTAACACATATTATTAAAGCTTAATCTATATGCAGGAGTTTTTAACTCAACCAGGCTAGCATATGCTAAACACAACACGTTTTTCTAGATCTGGCATTCAAAACATGCTATCATCACATCTCAGCACTGTGAATCAAAGATTCTGAGTTTTTGTAACCAAAGCACCAACCTTCTGAGATTTGCCAACCACGAATGAGAAGCAGAGACATCAGTAGGCCATAGAAAACATCCCTCTCTGTAACGCACAACATACTTCTTTGATTGCTCCACCATCATCATCACTACACGCTCCCCTATGGCACATAGATAATGGTGAAACTTATTTCCTTTGGTCAACAGGCTTTACTTTCTAGGAGTCCAACCTGCAAAGCGACGGATGTACGTAGGTGTGAACCAAGAGACCTCCTATGCTTCCTCTTCCATGGAAGCAGTGCTGGGATGTACCTCCTGCTGGATCTGCCACCCTGCCTGCCCCAACAGACTGACACAGGGTTCAACCCAATGGTGGGAAGGCTCAACAATTCCCACTCTACATTCTTCCTATGAACAACCCGGTCATCGTTGGCAAAGCTCAGAGGACACTAAGGTAAATACAATGATTGATCCAAAGGTATTCTGGGCAGCATACAATGGTCTCCTTTTGATTTCTAAGCCAGCCTACAGCAGAGCTGGGGCAGGATGCAGAAGGAAAGCATCATGGCAGGAATATCGGTGTATTCTGGATGCAAAGCAGAAGCTTATCTGTTTTACTACTGCAGCACCAGAGAAAATCAATTTTGACACAGAACTGCCACTTTACAAGCAAATAACTATACTTTCCAATAACCTAATCTGTGCAAAGCCTACTGAAAATTCCCTAAAGAACCAGTAGTTAAAACCTCCATTAAATCAAAGGGTTTAATATGGGAAGGGAAGAGAGGATGCAGTTTGACTTGGGAATGTAATGGACTCAGTGGGGAAATAAATATGTTGTTTTATGTGTACAGTTACAGAATTTGAGAACACAGCATTCATTTCAAAGGGAATTCTCTTGCTGTGCAACTTATTCCTAAACAGATGTGATTTTTGCTTATTCAAAAACATTTAGGTAACAATTACAGCGTAATAAATTATAATTGCCATCATCTTCCAGCTATGCTTTGACTTCTACGCAAACACAAAGAAAATACAATTATATAGAACTGTAAATCCTATTTTCAGGTAGCTTAGAGCACTGACAAAACACTTGTTCATTCTAAGTACGATAAACAATACTTTTAAATCTTATCTACGAAAATGAAAAGGCTGTATCTGTTTAGGAATCTTGCAGACTGATAGGTCTATCTCACACAACTATTGCTTAAAGAGGGTCTAATTCTAAGGAAGTTAATTATCTTCTGGAAGCCTGTATTTTACTCTTATGTTTTATATTGCAAGTCTTGTTAAACAAGTTTCCAAGCTGACATTTTAATTAAGTAGGGCATGACCGCTGCTTGAACGCTGAAGAAGAAATAACCAGAAATTGACTGAAAAACAGGATTTTCACTACTGAATATTACTGATCACACAAGAACCCCACAATTCATACGAATGCAAATAATTGTGCAGCACTTCAGACAACCACAAGCTAGGGGTGGCATTCTCCAAGACAACTCAAAAATAATCCCCATAAAACTGAAACTTCTCGTTAAGCTTAGGAAAGCCTTACTGAGCTTCCACAGTATGCTGCTGATTTCCTCCTCATTTACTTCTTGCAGCATTAGAAAACATGGTCAGTGTTTTATACTACATAACAGTGTGCCAGGATCTTTTTTTCTTAATATCAGTGTCTCTTGATCTGACAGTTCAGAATCTGAATTGTGGTTAGCAGCATGCAAGGTTCATCTCGCACTTGCTGCAAATGTTAAAAAAAAATATGTTTGAGTGGCTAAATTCACAATGGGCTCCTTTTGCGTCCTCATTGGATTGGAGACCAGTGCACTCTCAACCATGTGACAGGGGCATGCTATGGCAGGTGCCAAAGTGGGAAATCAATCCGACTTGGATTTCGAAGAAGTGAAAATGTATCCACAGAACAAAAGGCCACAGTGCTAACAGGAGCTCCAGGAAGAGCCTCAAGGTGCTGCTTTCAGAACTTGCAGTGAAGGTTTTACCAGTAGGGAGAACTTGGTTTGGTGCTGAGCTGCTCAAAAGTCAAAGTATATTAATCTTTGGTTAGCTACAAGTCATTAGATTCTGGAGATATGCCAACAGCTTTGGAAGGAATGTGAGGTTTTTTGTGCAATCTCAAAGAGTGCTCCAAGTGCTGAGAGACGGGCAAGGTATGCATGCAGGTTTGCTATCTTGGCTCAATTTGTAATCTCCTTTGTTTTCTCTGTTCCCTAAGAAACAAGGTGGTTCAGGATCCTGGGGAAAGCTTATCTGCACCCATACTGGGCTTATTATGTACCAGAAAGGTAATCTACCAAGTAAAAAAAAAACACAACAAAACAAGCCATGGCTTGAGTTTTGATGAAGCGTCCAAGAGGATTTGGGGAAAGCTAAGCTAAAACCACACTCTTCAACCTAACTGCTAAGGAATGCAGATCTACACATGGAATATGTTTCAAGAAACCCAAAGCCAACAGCTCAGTCCCTGCAAGGGACAGGAGAATGGGATGGAGGGTTCCAAACTCCCAAAACACCCTGCCATGTGTCCAACCAGGGGAGCACAACCAGACGCCTCCCAGGCAGACTCAATCAAACCAACTACAATGTACAAGAACTAACTGGACTCTTCAACCACAAAAATCACAAAGATTTCACTGTATATTTTCATCCATTAATATAACCTGGCAATAGGCCTTTCAACAACAACAAGAAAGACACTGAATTTTTTACTTCAATAGCTAACGTAATATGCTTTTTTTTTTTTTTTTTCATGTAAGATCCCATCACTGTACAGAAGCAATCAGCCATTGATCCTACCCAGGCAGCATCTTGGTAAATATTGACAACAGCCTTCCAGTGTGTTAAAAACACACGAACTACTAAAGCACTGGTGAATGTGAAGTGACTGCAGTTACCAGGTTCCAGAGAGCTCCCTTATGATGTGCCCACAGAATTTTCGCCAGTGACCATATGGGCTCTTCAGCCAGGATAAAGCTCAGACCCGAACCCAGCACTTGCTAAGAGGCAGCAACACACTGAAGCCATGAAAACAGACTTCAGGCAAAGGAAATTTGAACGGTCTCACAAAGCGTTTGCTCCAAGGACTCATTCTTTGGAATAACTTTTCACTGCAAGATGAGTTCAGTTATTCCACCTTTGTTTTCAATCTCCTTTCCTTTATTTTATTATTTAACGACGGTTGGAAAAGATCAGAGAACGCTTTACCGTATTAACGCTTTGTTTCTGCTCCCATTAATACTATATTGTGGTATTATGACTTTCTAGGGGCCAGCTGGGAATTCTCCTGGAAATAGTAACTCACCAAAACAAACTTGTTTCACAGAGGTGTCACCTGCAGCCAAATTTCCCTGAAATGCATTTATAAGGCCCAGGAAGAATTTCTGGCAATAGCTAAGGGGAAGTTCAGGTCTCCCATAGGCCTGGTGCCTGCTCACTTACCTGAAGGCCCAGCATCGCAGTCCCAAGTCTACCTGTAGCTCCCAAATGGTTGGAAAAGCACCACATCTTTAGAGCTGATTTTGCTGGCTGCCAACTCTGAAGACACCCTTCCAAAGTTCTGATTTGGATTTAATCCCAGCTTGGAACAGGTACATTCACAAGGCCTTGGCAATTTTTTAGAGACAGAAAAAAGCATTAGCTACTCATCCCATCTCTGTTCCGTTTGTGAAACCATAACTCCCTCACTAGAGCAATTCTACTCTAGGCATTGCTTTTAAAAAATAAAATAAAAATAAAAAAGCTTTTTATTTCCACGCTCACGTTACAGTGAGGGACACCTCAACATGAAGTTAAAAATCCTCCAACATCACATTTTTGGTGACACCCTCACATTGACACAAGGAATCAGCCCTGGAGGCTGAAACTGAGAGTGCCTAACAGTTAAAATGCCAACTAAAGAAATTCACCTGGGCATCTTTGTAACTACGTCATAAATCTACTTAAAAAAGCAACTACTATTCTTTACATCTAATCAAATTTTTGTAACTGATAACAATTTGGAAGCCTGATTCTCAAAAAAAGGAATATAAATTCCGTATCATAATAAAGATGTGGGGTTTTTGTTCCTCTTAAAAGAATAATGGGTTTTTAAAACCCATTTTGAACCTTTCGTCCTACAGCAACAAAGGGGATCCAAGTACTTCCATAATTCACAAGTGAGATCCACACCAGGTAGTATGGAGAAACACCACAACTTTGAAACTTGTCTAGAGAACTTCACAAACAGTTGAGGACTTGGGTTGTCCTCAGTGAAAGATGGTTTGTAGCATCGTGAGTAAGCAGCCCAAGCTACCTCGGTGACAGGCTGTGTGTGACTGAACAGATTTGTGAAGTATTTCACTATGAGAAAGCCAAGATCTATTCATGCTTCAATGCCAGCACACCCAGGAAACTGCACATCCAAGCTCTACATTTCTTATCTATCTTTTTCATGGAAGACTTAATTTAATTTGACCTACAAAACTCAAAGTTGCCGACATCCTTCCTGAAGAAGACAACCTTACAGTTACACCCCAAGGTCTCAAGGCCTTATTTCAGATGATTCACAACTTCAGGAGGAATGTAAGGACTGCAGAAGAGATGCAGCCAAGATAAGACATATCCAGTTAGCGTGGTTTTCTCGGAGAAAACAACAGGGGAAAAAAAGGAAGGAACTACCATCATGCACAAAATCCAGCTGTCCCGCATCAGCAGCAAAGGTTTCCCTTTCCACTTCATCTTTCATCACTTCTTTTGTTTCCTTTAGAAAAAAAATATTTGTTCTTAACAAGATGCCTGGTTTGCGTTGAACTTTTTACTGACTAAAATGAAAATCAAGTTCACATTCTACTTAAATATTTCAAGGAGATGAGAAGACAGTAAAATCAAACAAACAAAGTCTTTCAAAAACACCTATTTTTCTTAGGACCATGGGGAAAGAGGACTCACAGGAGTCACAGAGTGAAAGAAAACATTTCATCAACTGGGCCAGCTAGCACTCTGTCTAATGTTTTCAGAGAACCAGTAGGGCAGAATGACTGGCAGAAATTCATTTAATCAGTCTGCTAATTTTGATCCTTTACAAAAGGTTACCAACCAATGCATTTAAAAGTCACAAGGACTTAATGGATCTGCTCCATTTTAGAGCTACAGCAGAGGAATCCATTTACAGGGTTACAGAAGAGTGGCAAATGGTCTCAAAAAGGTGGGTTACAGCATGTTTGCTGACCTGGAAACTAAATGGTGCACACTAACATCCCAGAGAAATCAGGTTCATTTAGAAATCTCAAAATTTTATCCAAGTCCAGGGCTTAAGGGCACGGCAGTAGTCAGAGCGCCCCATCTTCTTTGGTGTGCAAGATACATACAGGTACAAGATCATAACCAGAGAGCAGTAGTCAATGGCTCAATGTCTGGATGGAGATCAGTTGTGAGTGATGTCCCTCAGGGTCTGTATGAGACCAACATTGTTTAATATCTTCTTCAATAACACTGATGGTGGGATCGAGTGTACCCTCAGCAGGTTTGTGGATGACATCAAGCTCTGCAGTGCGGGACGCCATCCAGAGAGATGTACACAGGCCTGAGCAGTAGGCTCAGGTGAGCCTCATGAGATTCAACAAAGCCAAGTGCAAGCTGTTGCACCTCGGTCACTGCAACCCCCGTTATCAATACAGGCTGTGGGACAAAAAGATTGAACATAGCCCTGTTGATTTGGGGGTCCTGGTGGATGGTATGCTGGACATAATCTAGCACTGTGTCCTCACAGACCTGGAAGGACCATAATTTTTTCCTTTAGTCTAAGATGTGGCTCTGGCATTAGGGAGTTTAATGCTGTCTCATATTTGGAGGTTGTCTTACCATCTCTTCCCTTCTAACGTATGTCCCTCATTCTGTTCATCTCCTCCATTTTCTGACGTGTCAGCATCCTGTTTTAGTTCTTCAGTAGATTGAAAGGTGTGCCCTGTGGGTTACACTCTCTCTAAATCATCCATGATGTATTACGCTTGGCTTAAATGACTGAGTCTCATTTGCACAATTGCCCTATTAATTTACTCATTATTGATTTACACCACTTTTGTTGGCAATCCTCCATCAGACCTCCATTTTACTTTCATCCTCAGAAGGTTCATTCCACTCTTTTTTTTTCCCCTACCATCTTCCCTGTCTCATTTCTCTTCCATTTGTCTTCATTCATCTATCTCTTTTCTTCTTCCTCCCTCACCCTCCCACTGTTCAGTCTTCCTTCTGCTTCTTCATTCTCCTCCAGTTCCCCCATCCCTGCAAACCTACCTCCTCGCTTCAGAGCAGCTAATAAATCTACCGTGAAAGGCTAGAAAACCCAGCAGATACAGGTTTAAAGGTAAAGGAACATAAATAAATCAAGATTCCTCGTGAAGAGGAGCACCAGCTGTGACTTCATTTTGGAGAGTTCAAAGACCGATGGGTGACTATCATTGCCTTTGTTACAGCACTCGACTTATGTCCTTGCATCTTGTTGCCTCCCTAAGAGGAACTCAGTCTTTTTAGCACAAATCTTATGATTAGTTTTCTGTCCCCTCAATATATCACATGGCCTGGATTGCTGCGCTCACTACCAGTCTGACTACCAGAGCAAACACTTCCATCTTTTCTTTCTCCACACACTCAACAAAACACTTGGATTTGATAGCAGGTATTGAAATGTGTATGTCTATATTCTAAAATACAGACCATGCACTGGAGGCAGTTTTTTAACTGTCTTGTCTAAATGCTTTATGTAAATAGGAACAAATACAATTGTTTCTAAGCTGAAAAATTCATTCAGCTGAAAATCCATTCATTCAAAATTTCAACAGAAAAAAGGGCCAAAGCACAGTCAGACTAAGAGCACTTTTACATGTTTACATATTCATATCAGATAAAAAAAAATAACCTAACCCCAATGCCATACTCAAGGGGACAAAGACAGTAAGAAGAGACAAAAGAAAGGAAGAGGTTAAAATATCAGAACCCCCCAAAGAGCAGTAAGCGTACACGAAGTAAATTAGCTTCTCACTCTTGGAAGTCAGTCACAATTGAACATTCTCAAAATGTCCTTAAAATGCCTGGCCATGCCCTTCCCGCAGAGGCTCAGGAGTACAGCACAGACCTATGAAGGCTGAGGGTCGTGCTGGTGAAGTATCACTTGACATGTAGCTCTGAGAATCCAAAGGGAAGCAAAAACTCTGCATGCAATAGAGAATTAAAGCCTGGTTTTATTCTTGGGAGAGACACAGCGCTCACTATAAGCACAACACTTATATTTGCAATGCATGTGAAATAGCCACGGCTATCTGTCTATCAGCAGGCTTGAAAGGAAAAAAAATCCTTCCCCCTATGCAAAGAAGACTAAAAGACCAAGTCGACAAAATTCTCCACCTCCTAAAACCCAAATGAATGGCTATCCTGTACAACTGTGAGCTGGACAAGTCCACAAACTTTCACCACCTAGTTATTATCTAAAAAATGGCATGTAACTACAAAGTAATTACAGACATCTAGAGATAATGTGCTGCAATAATACAGTCGGTGAAGTTGCCCATTTTATTCTCAATCTAATTTCCATGTAGTTTGCAATTTTAAGATTTAATAACGTAGTTGAGAAAATACAAATTGCTTGTATTACCACATATTTACATTGAACTGTACACAACACGTAATTACAGAGCCAACGGTTACTATGGAAGTGCAGTTTCTGTACAGTTCCTTATGTTGCTCTATGTAAAGTGGCAAAACAATTCTTCAGCCCAGCAAAGAACGACCTATGGTGACACGAAAAAAGAATCAAACTCCTCCACCCAGACAGCACAAGGACAACATAAGCAAAAACCTCAATGCAGAAGCACCCACTGTCAACTTTCTTTGGTCCCCATAGCCCTACAAAATACCACTCTGCAGCTCCTGATTAATGTTGTAGACCTCCACTGAAAGGGTTTTTATATTGCAGCACCTAAACTGCTGTCCAAGAAATTGACGGATTTTGATTGACTCGTCCCAAGCTGCCCTCTTACGGAAAAATTAAGATGGCAGCTTGCCAGCTCCCCTTGAAGGACAGCCTTATTTTTCCTGTTCTTTACCACTCCTAAAAAAAACCACGCACACACACAAGACTTACATATGGATGGCTCATCTCTGATGTCTGAGGGTTTGAAGTTTGAAGGTTACAGCTAATCTTAGCTCTGGCATTTTGTTCTAAATCCAGAACACAATTAATTTACAAGAAAATAAGCTTGACTAAGTGATCAGGAAAACAGAACACTGAGTTGTGAGAACATCCCGGGAAAAAACTATTGCATAAAATAAACAAAAAAGAATGCTCAGTATGCTGATCACTGTGTATGGAAAGACAGAGTGAGAATACACTAAGTGTATGTATATAGCAGGCTGTCAAAATACTGAAGGTCTAGAACAAAGTTCTTATTTCTGGCTTCGCCATAATTGGGCAGTATGACCACAGTAAGCCTACCAGTGTTAAGGATCTGAAGGGAGGTGCTTCAAATCCAGGCAGTCTGCCTTCTGCCATGCCAAACAACCTCAAGCTAATGCTAAACGTATGCTGGGTACAGCAACACGGAGCCTCTTCTTCTGCAAACTCAGAACTGATCCTGGTAATTACTACGCTAGTACTCCAATAAATTATAAGCTAATTATTTATTACTGTGTTCTGAAGTAAACGCTTCTACTTGTAAGAGAAATGAAAATGAATCTGGTTTTCTCCTTCCAATGTTCAATTTATCTGACAGAGTGACTTGGTCGTTACCTGCAAATATTATTTTTTATCGTTTTCCTATATAACACCTAAAACAGTATGGTTCCCATTCCGTTTCATCTTATTGGCACTGTATAGCCTGTCCAAACAGTAAATGATTTTTATTAAAATCTCCTGTTGTTGTTAGGCAAACTGTGTGTGGTACAGACTGCCTTCCTTGGTCTTCCATAGAGATGGATCTTATTTGGAGAACATTTGACATTAAGCAAATTTTGAATATAAATAAACATGGAATGTAAAATAAATGGAAATCAACACAAACTGCAGCCTTTTGTTAAAGTTGCTTGACAGATCTTATACATTCCTCTTTCTCAGTCGATTATAACTTTGCCAAACTTCGAACCATTTGGGTTGAAATTTTCTATGCCAGGTGTCTGCCTCAGGCTGAGTAGAATGCGATCATGTAATTAAAGGCTGTATCATAATGCATACACAGAAGGGGGCAAATTAAGGTTGAACAGGCAACCTTAATTCTCACATTTCTTAACTTTCACAGGCTTGACTTTGCAACCCTAATAATGTTCTTCTAATGTCGCTTTTTGTCTGCAATACTAATCCACAGCTATATTAATTTATAGACACGTCCCACTGAGGACTGGATGTCTCGGTGGACTGGTAATAGGATACGCAGCCTTTCACCTCCAGGTCACTGTTTTAAATACAGCCTAGGGCTGAGGTGGTGAGAAGTTATTACTACTGGCCAGCTGTTTGGTGGATTACACAAAATGAAGTGGTGGATCTGGGTCTCTACGAGCTGGCATGCCTACTGTGCACAAACCGCTGCTACTGATGCCATCCTTATCTGTAATGAAGTGCTGAGCTGCCCAAATTATCATCTCAGCTGCCTCGGGTCTGAGTGGATGCATCTACAATCACTGAGGTACTTCTACCAAATGTGATTCCAGTTGGTTTCCCAGTTGGAAATGTTGGAAGAAGGGCTGACATGGGAACTCTGCCTGCCTCCAGGAAGCCCCTGGATGGCAGCTGAAATACCACAACCCCACAAAAACACCTGAGTAATTATATTGAATTAGCAGTGCTACTCACATACAGAACGTCAGAAGCTTTACTGCAGTTTTCAGTGTGGATGGAAGAAGCCAGAAATGTCACAAATGGAGCAATGGCTCTGCTTCCATTAAATGAAGAATGTTCTGAAGCTCTGCTCAGTGTTACTTCTTTAAAGAAAAATGAGTAAAGCTGAAGCAACGTGGTCGACAGGGAGGTGTGCCTGCCTAAAGCAGGGGGGTGGAATTAGATGGTCTTAAAAGCCTCTTCCAACCCAAACCATTCCATCATTCTGTGATAATACAGAAATTTGATTTAGCTCACCTGCTATGAAGTGTGAAGTATTCATATTGTTTTTAAGTGGGATCTTGCCAAAATAGGGACAATTATGCCTGCAGGAGGAAAGCTGAACTGCTTTCTCTGCTCCTGAGGCCTGGGAGAGAGCTGCCAAGAGCTTGCAGGAGACATTTCTTGAGAAGATACTGTGGAACCAACCTTCCCTGCAAGGCAAACCATCAGCCTTACAATCTGAACAGACCCCTCTGCATTCTGGAGAGGGAAATTTTGCCATGTGAGGAACTAAGGCCCTGCTTTTGGGTCTCTGTCTTCTCTCAGTGGAGAAAGCAGGGCCTAAAAATAAAGCACAAGGCTACTGGCAATAAAAAGTTACAGAGAAACAGTGAGAGACAAGAAAGAAAACAGAGGATTAAAAAGAAGGTCTTTGCTCCAGAGCAAGAGCCATCCTCAGCCTTAGCCCTGCCTCTGCAGTCACACTGATTTAAAGCCTGACAACATACACAGGACCAACGTCCTTCAGGACTTCTTTTACAGTCGTCCCTTGATCACATTTCCAACCCTCCCCAGCCATGAGCCCCACGAGCTCCAACAACCCACTGGTTGCCTGCTCCTGTGATGTGACAGGAGTCACCCTCCTGCAGTGATGACGCTGGTACCCAAACCAGCCAACCCACACTGCAGGTCACACAACTTGTCTGCATCCCAGCCAGGGTTTTTGAAATATTATATATCACTTATCTTTGTTTTGCTCTCCATTTGCTGCATTCGTGTTCCTTTTGAGAGGGACACATTAATAAATACTGTGCCCTGATACTCTAAATGGTTTCAATCACATAGTTTTCTGTATTCAGCACTCATCCGCCTCCCCTACTACAGTACATAAATGATATAAACTTCTCATCAATAACATAAAAAATTCATACTCTGTCTACAATGCAGCTGCTATCACAGGTTTATGTCAACAATCGTCCTGATTTTTAATAGCATGAATGTTTAAAGAGGTAGCAATTCCTGTAAAATATCTGCAGGGATATTTAGAGCTGACATATGCCAAAACAATCCTGTTCTTATACTGGAGACATTGTTGCTCAGCAGGAAAACGATGTTTATCCTCACAAATGTTTACCCTGCTTTAGTCATTAAAATGCTCTAAATGGATGGAAGGAAGGGGAGCGGATGCTGGCAGTCCTTACCTCTCGGCTGCCCTCTGAGCAGAGAGCACAGCTCATGCATATTGCAGCCGAGCTCTCTGGTGCTGTGCACCTCCATGTGCAGAATGATCTGATTTTATAAGGGTCGGGTGTGCTCTGTGCTGTACAAAACCAGCGAACTTCCAATCGCTTTTCTTCTGATTGATTCTAATGAGTAGCTCCTTCTTTAATTTTCTCTTTATCGTTAAAAAAGCATTCATCTTCTCTTTTTGAGGGGTTCCAAAGCTAAAAAAAAAAAAAAAAAATACAAACCCTTTCTTGTAATGTTTCCTTCTGGCTGCCAATTGTAGAAGGCTTTAAGTTAACAAAAAAAAAAAAAAAAAAAAAAGCAAGCTTTGTATACAGGCAGCATAAAATATTTATTTTTAATCTAAGCAGGATTTCTTTACCTGCTGTGCAGCCACAGCTTCTGTTTAAGGCTTGCTTTATCATCTGTGTGTCAAGCTGCAACCATTCCTCTCGTGATCTTTCATTCCAGCTTTACAAAGTCTCCTAGCAGACCCCAGCTGACACGTGCCTTCCAACTCCCGCTTGGAATTTTCCTTATGCCTTTTCCCCCCTCACTCGAAGCCCCACAACCTGGTAGCTCTTCACTCGAACAGATGGTTTATAAAAATCTGGGACATGCTCGTGTGATTGAAAATAGGACTCCTATAAGCAACATCTCATGTACCAATTATGTGAACAGTTGGTCAGAATGCTGACCCAGAAACTGTCCTGTCCTGCCTCACTCACAGCCTTCCTCAAACATTCTCAGCCCTTTGCTGGATGCCCGACCTTGGGCAGACACAGACTGTGATGCAGCTGAATGGAGAGCTCATTTCCACTGCTTTCAGTATAGTTCAGCATGGATACAGGCCCTACAGGAGGCACTGCTTTCAAAAGCATGTCTTGATTAATAGGATTATTAAGGTCAACATTTAAAATACTAAAAATAAAACAACAACTCTGCAATTCTGCACTTCCCATTTGTTTACTATATGACAAACACTCATTTTTTCCAGACTTCTTTCACAAATAAAGCACAACAGCCTGCTGTTGTCACCCAGAAGGAGAAGGGACGCATATATCTAACTGACAAACTGAATATTCACAGCTCTGCTCAAGGACAACAGAGCAGTACATTCCCATGATCTGTAAAGTAGGGACTCTCAAGTCAAGTATCGACTTGTCTGTAGTGAGAAATTTTGGGCTGGCACAAATACAATTTCCTGTCCTAAAGCAAAAGCAAAAGAAGTTTCTAACAATAAGGGTGGTGAGGCACTGCATGGGTCACCCAGAGAGATGGTGGGTGCCCCATCCCTGGAGGAGACAGCCAAGGTCAGGCTGGAGGGGCTCTGAGCATTGATGGAGCTGTGGGTGTCCCTGCGCCCTGCAGGGAGTGAGACCAGATGGCCTTTCAGAGTCCCTTCCAACTCAAACGATCCTCTGATTTCATGAAAATCATGATTAAAATCAGAAATCAGGGGCCAGGTCTCTATAAGCACAGGAACAACAGAGCTTGGCACAGCTGGGTGTGGATGGAGCCCTGCTGAAGCGTGAGGGACGAGGCAATCAGGCCGCTTGTTCCTGAGTTATTGAGGTGTGCTGGAGGGCATTTCTCCTCTTGCAGTACCTGGGAGCCCTGGGTGTCCACGCAAGGAGTCTGTACCACATCACAAGTGGAACTGCCGGTACACACGCTGGGGTCTTGCTTAGATGCAGAACTTGACGCCCAATGAGTCAACTTCTCCTCCTTCCAGTGCAGAATTTAAGTTGTGCCAAAAAATACCAGAACCCTGAAACCATCCCTTGCTTCCGAATGCAGATGCAAGGGCCTGGTGTTTATCACTGGAACTGCGGATGGATTGTATCAAAGGTAAATAAGTATGAGTCAACATCTAAATTAACACCAACAAAGCTGTCTCGGTAGCCACCGAACGCTGACATCTCACAATTATTTTAAAACACTTACAAGACCTCACAAAAACAAGGAATTAGAAGAAACACAGCACCATCTTAACAAGCTAAATTTCCTGTCATGCAAAGGTTTGATTCCTGTCAGTGCAACACTCATTTTAGTCTGATTAAGTCACTGTGATGAACTTCAGAGTTTAGGCTGCCCTTGAGCCTCACATCTATCTGATCTTTAATTCTACTACCCACTCATTTCTTGCTAAGCACACAATTCCGAGTCCCACTGGAATAGCCTCATTCAGGCTCTGCATCAATATGTTCAGTGCTGAATTCATTTCTGCAGGGAGCCCAGTAAATCTGAACTTTCCAAAATCATTTGGCCCCCATTACTAGTAAGCACTGCTCTTAAATAGGTTGTAACTCCAGCTAATAGGCTCCATAATCATAGCTGAATTGAACAAAAGGGTCCAGTATGGGCTGCCATCCGTCATTTTTATTCCCAACCAAATGCACTGCATAGAAGGAACTATTATTTTTTTTTTAATACTTCTGGATGCTGAAACTAAGAAACTCGTTTTACCTGAACGTTTTTGGGTGTTTTTTTTTTCTTAATAAAAAGCAATACAAAAGGCTCCCAAAGCATCCAAAAGGTCCAGTGCAGCACTGATGCAAAAGCTGGAACTGGTAACCTTTTCACCTTGCAAAATGGCAACAATCCAGAATATAAGGAGACAGGAAAAACTTTAAGATGCAAAGAAAAGCCCACATAATGAAAAATTCCAATGCTAAGAGATGCATCTTCTGCTATTCAAAGAGAACTGATTGTAACTGAACCAAATGTAAAGGAGTTAATGATAGAACTGCTTACATCTTGATCACATTTCCATGAAGACAAGCCCTGTGATATTGTTTCATCTAGTGAAGAAAAAAAAGAAAAAATAGAAGCCACTATCTAAATCTTATCACCGAAATTGATAGTGTTTACTTAAAGCTTATTCCAGCTTTGCAGACTTCAACAGATATTGAAGCCTCCAATAAATCTATTTCAACTCGTCTTTACAACTCTCTTCTTTTTCAGCACATACTCTGTCCTCCTTGATCTTAATCAGTGGACAGAAGACCGGATTTTGGTTTAGGAATATCTGGAAGTTTCATTGCTGTGTGCTGCGTAAGACCAGTATAGTAATGAATAGCAAGTAAGTAAAGCAGAAATGGAACCTCATTCATCTTGCTGGTGTCAGAACTCATTGCTTTGGGTGAGTACGAATCAACAAACAGCCCAAGGGATATTTCCAGATATGTCCAGAACATATCCTATTGCTCTACCCAACTGTTGTATCGCAGGGGAAAGAAAAAATGGGCAACTGGAAGCAATGAAGCAGAGAAAGAGGAAATGGGACACATACGGATGTCGGATGTCACACTTTGTGACACGACCAAGTATCTGTATTGAAAGTATACATGCATGTATTTCATTCTGCCAGGAAATAAACAAAACTCAGAGAAATTTTTGTTATTTCAACAGGCCTGCCATTGAGAGAGCTGCTGAAAACCTGTATGGCATTATGGCAACACTTAGTACAGACTGGAAAGAATTAGAAGATTAAGCATCCCAAACTTTGAGTGAATAGAAAGTTCAGAAAGTCACGACCAGCAGTTCTACCAAAGGACTAATGTCATCACCATTTTCTCAGCCACAAAGAAACAGCCTGGTACTTTACACCATATTCACTTTCGTCAGTCAGAATTCAACAGAAACCAGAAAAAACAGATGCAAAGTGGCACAAGACAGACTGAAATTTAATTGGCTATGGCAAACTACCCCAAGTGGACATACAGGAGTTGATACAGGTTTTACATCAGTCAGAAGATAGAAGGAAATCACTGCCTGTACTCTCTTTGGTGTCCGGATGGTTCCGAAAAATATTTACATGAAAAGAAGATTTGGACCACGCGCCACAGAACAAATTATGACCTACTCCTTCCTACAGCTTGCAGAAAGACCTTCCTCCCATCTCTCCTATAATTCTTCCTGTGCTTCCTTCTCAATAACCACATCTTCCTGCCTAGGAAGCAGCCCACGCCTCCCGCCTGGTGGTTGGGATGATACCAGGCAGAGCGCAGCAGTTCCTCGTCTTGCTCACTGGTGAAGGAACACCAACAGAGGCACTGAGCTGCACACATCCTTGCACAGATGTAACCATGATTCAGTGGCTAATGCCATTAGTATCCCGTGCTGACAAATACTAAAATATAACTGGAATCACTATTTTTTTTTTTTAAAGCCACAATAAAGGGAAGAGAGAAAGGTACACTGATACAATTCAACTCAATTATTTTCAAACAATATGTGATGGATTTGCAGTCTGCCATCGCATAAAAGACAGGCTCATTTCCTACAAATGCCCACAAAGAGAAATGATGGAGCTCAGCAATATAGCATGGCATATTCCATTAGGAATTAAATCTCTTCTCTCTGATGGTCCCATCCACATGCTTATTGGACAGTCTGCTGCTTTCATCTACTTTATTGTTATTAATTTATGAATGGGACTGGAATTACAGAAGATGAGTCTAAGGTGAGGCTGAATTATAATAATAAATGAAAGAACGACTCCTGTTTACTTTCAAAATATTTCATAGCTAAAATGCTCACTGCATTTTTAACTGTGACATACTTCCCTTAGCCGGTTTTGGTTTTGAAGTAATGATATAAAATTCATTTCATCTCTTTTTCAAGCCTGACTCTTTCATACATAACATCAGGCTTGTCATATCTGAGGAATTATTAAAATAAGACGAAGCCTGCTGTATCTGAGCAGAAAAGCTTCTTTGAGCTGGCGTCCTCAGGAGAGAAGCAAGCTCAATCTCATTAGTTGGTGCTGAGAAGGCGTCCTAGTCACTAGGTTCAAGGTGATGAAAGATTAGGGCGTTTGGCCTCAGCTCATTTTGTATGCAGCTCACATCACTCCCTGCCCGTGAACACGAAATTACATTGAACCTGGGGAGTCTAACTCCATTAATTTTAAATGGAAGATTAATTTAACAATATGCGGCAGATATTTGTTACAAACCTATCATGTAAAAGTGACGGTTAGCAATAAATTGTGGTGACTCACACTGGCCGGTGGCCCTGGCTCAAATAAATCAGAAGGCATTTACACATAATTGCTGTTTTTAAAGACAGGGATATGGGAGATATGTTTCTTTGATGAAAGATTGGGTAACTCCATTCAAGGAAACGGCAGCCGGCATTAAAGCTACAGCGTTTATTTTGAGGGAGACGTTGTCTTTAAGGGCTCGTAGGACTGCAACGTACAGTTAGCACCTCTTTCCCCTGTCTGCAAGAACAATGCAGAAATATTTTACGTGCAGTGAGGATAAGATGCGTGGTGTAGGAGCTCTGCACACAGCACAGGTGGGCTGTCACCTGGGACTATGGAGAAAACATGGAGGCTGCACTGAAACAAAGCTTAACACTGTGGTCCTGTACATTCTGGCCAATTTTTTTTACTCCTGAACAAGAGAACTAATACTAAATAATAACAATAAATTAGAAAGAATTAATAGATGGCCCTTCCGCCCCTATTCCTCTCCTTGCACTGACTATGCAAGTGTAATCAGGTATGAAACTTCATCATTGAGAAACATTATTCTCATCAGAGGAGGGCAACTGCAAACTCTGCTGAGAATAAACAATGCAAAGGAAGAAAACTAGAATGACTGTTGTTTTTTCCTCTATTTACAAGTAGTAGACATTGCTTTTCATGCACTCTGATGCTATCCACTGCTAGCAGAGCCTCTCCACGGGTAAAGAAAAAGCATCTTGAAAGCTAATGCAGGCAAGCAAAATTGGCTCCCTCAGGAACCAGGATCATCCCCTATCTCCTTTCTTCCAGCCTAAGTAAAAGGAGCACTTCCTGGACATAACTTCTCTAAATATACATCAGCAGCAATAAACACTGGGCGGGAATGTGCTTCTGCATGTTTCTTTATTTAAAGCAAGAAGCAATAGTGCATGTACTTCTCTTTCCAAGCAGAAGATGAGAGAATAAACCAGACATTACATTTAGTGGATGTCAGTTGCAGTGTTTAACGTGCTGCCGGGAGGCATTCAGACATGTTGCAGGAGAGGGCATCACATGGACAAAGAACAAATCATTGTATCTGTGAGGGCTTCTGCAAACTGTAGGAGTCAGAGACAGGATGACATGGCTGAACAGAAAAGGAGCCCCTGTGTTAACCCCTCAGGTACTGAATCAGCCATTACAGTGCAGATGGAATAAGCTCAGATACGTACACAGCAGCACGGTTTCCCCACATGCTGCTCCTGCTGTCAGCTCCACACAGGTATGCACAATGGCAGGGGTGCACGACGGCATCCACTTTGAAGGAGAACCTATGCTACCTGTGATTCAAGAGGAATAAACCATCAGTGCACAGCAAAAGGACAGGAGCTCAGGTGTGACTGAGAAATCTCAAACAAGTGCCTAAGCAAAGTGAATCCGGCCATTCCATTCCTTCTGCACCCTGAGTCTTTAACAAGCACCCTGTCCAAAAGCAGCCAAAGAAACGTACCTGCATTGTGACCTCCCTGCTTTAGCACATTACTGCAGGATGAGCCATGTGAACATAATTCAAGGCCTCTTTACACTTGCTGTGTTAGGAGATGGGGAATGGACTCAAGCAAACGCACTGAAGCCAGGAAGCTTATGAATCTGCCCAGAATGCAGGCACGTCTCAGTGCATTGCCAGAGCACAGCACTTGGCTGTTTATGGCCAACTGCAACAAAAAACCCTTATCAATCAGTGCAGTTTCTTTTGTCCTCTTTTCACCTTTGAGCCTCACAGAAAAGTAAGGTCTGACACACACACTGCAGTTCTTCACAACACCACAATGGCTCTTCCTTCTGGCTTGAAGACTGATGCTGGATCCTTCTAATATCCATCAGGGTTTCCAAGAGGCTGCAGGCCCTCAAGGAGGAGGAGGGAAGTGCAAGTGTTTGAAGGTCCTGACACACATGCAGGTTTGTGGGACAGCCTCTCTGGACTGAACTGGGCCACAGCCAGGATGCAGAACAGATAAGCTTCCTCCAACTCACAGCAGCACGTGATGGTTGACCTCTCTTCCCTCTGCCATCAGCTCCTGCAGGGCTGGAGACTTCCTAGCACCTTCAGCCAAAGCAGATGCCAAGGAGCAAAGAAGCCTCTCCTGTTTACTTCTTCATCCTGAACAAAGGTAGATCCTCACATACATACAACACACGAATACCTTGAAAATATTAAATCACTTAAGCAACTTTTGTGGAAAATGAACGTATCATTCTCCTTTTGTGCACTAAGACCTGAGCTGCAGAAGAGCTGAAGGCTCTATCTTAAAAAATAAATCAAAACCCATAATCTCTTGGTAGCTGAAGATGCAGGTAGGGAACTGCCCTGATATTCATGGTCCTTAATTGAAGTTTCCCATCCTTTTCTTACATCCATTTCAGCCACCAATGGGACAAGCAACATTTTTCTGAGAGAAAAGGAGTCGTTTTGTGTTTGACTTTGACTAAGCAACACCATGACACACAAATCTATACAGAAAGGACAGGTTCATGTTCTCAGCCCTGGCCTAACCAGACAGAAATTCTACTCCAACACCAGGTTTGTGACCACCTGTGCTTTGTAATTTAGTATTTTCGTTACCTCTGCAACCACTTACTCAAAGCTGCATTAAACCCCTTATTTAAAGCAGAATGGTCCCTCCTGATGGATTCACACAGCCGTCCTTCCCACGCTAACAACTGCACGCACTGTCCTGCCCTATGTTACCATCACCAGGCCTTACAAACTTGCATTAGAGACAATCTCATCTTGAAATAAGCAATGAGATTGCACTGCACAACTTACAGAGAAGGATGAGAACTGTGCACAAGCATCTGTATGCTGACAATCTGTATGCTGACAAACATGAAAACAAGGTTTATCAGATCCTTCTTTTCCATCAATAATACAGGTGAATGCCTGTTCTACATTGGCCACCAAAAGTCCCTTCCTTGAGAATGCAACCTCAACCAGACAGCAGGAGGAGGGAACAAGTACAAGACCTGGAAGGTGATCAAACTGTGGACATCAGGCTTTGTCTCCAGCTTGGCTGCCATGGTTTGGCTGCAGGCATCTCCCTTTTATTCCACACTTAGAAATTGCTACGAGATCTTCAGATTGAAAGGTCCACTAAAAATGAACAGTTCAACTGGCAGTTTTACTGACTAGCCTGACCCATAAATGAGGAGAGCTCACTGCACATCAGCTCATTGTTTCCTCTCATTTACACCAATCATGCTACAGAATAAGGCTTCAGCGAGCAAAGAAACGCTCTGATAAATAAATAAAAAAGCTCTTTTGCATAGGCACAAATAAATGAATTGCAAAAAATTACTGTTTATATTTGAATGAATAAGGCTGATGCAAAATAAGTACCCAGGAAAAGAGTACCGTCGCTTTAAATTCAGTGCCAACACCCAGGTTGCCAGCAATTGATGCCACTAACTCATTTTTGCACTTTAATGTTAAATTTCTTATGGGACCACATCACCTAATTAGAGGAATTGATAACTGCACTGTTCCATAATGAGGCCAATACATTTCAAAGTCATTAAAGATAACCAAGGCAATAAGTCTGTGTTTAAGCGGCGCTTCCTTAGATTTCACAGCCTGCATGTCGCTAGCATAGGAAAAAGCAATCCCTGCCTAGTCAACTGTAAATGCTGGGTTATTGGAATCTTTAAAACAGGCAGCAAGGAGAAAATTACATGGCCAAATCTCCTTTTTCCAGTTAATGAAGAATTAAGACTCCCATTTACCATATTAGAAGGTTCATCAGAGGTCTCTACTCTCCATAGCTTGTGTTTGACAGCAGTGTCAATTTATCTGAGTCAGAACGCAGAAGTGCATGGCAGTACGTCATTCATAACTGTCACATCTACTTATCTCTCTCATTGTCACACCGCTAACGAAATTCAGGCCGTGTTTTCCTGATCGTGGCCTCTTAAAGGGAAAAGGATCCCCTTACCTCATCACAGCAAACTGACCGAATCATGGCTCTACAAATGCCCACGCTTACAGTAAGGGTAGCTCAAATAACCTTGAAGAACCAAAGAAGGGAAAAACTGTATTTCCCAAAGGCAGGCTTCCTGCAAGACCATCCCTGGCTGCAGAAGTAAGAGACGTTAGTTTTTGGTGACTGTTACTGGAGGGATGAATTTATTTGATATCCTACTTCATTTCTGCAAGATCTGTTCGGGTATGTTTGGCATCTGAGAAAGAGAAGTTGAGTGACTTTCAGTGAAGTCAATGGTCAAACTTCTGTTGGCTTCAAAGGCACAGGATAGAGTTCTGTAACTGCAACAGATGAGAAGAATCCCATAATATTAACGTTACAGCATTTGTTGTCTTAGCTGAAGGGGAATATAAGCCATTGATCAAAACTGTCTTAAAAACCATCTTGAGGTATAAGAAAATGGGAAGGTCAAAAATTCTACAAATCAAAGCACCAGCTCAGTAACATAAAAAGAAACAAGTACTTCAGGCACACTGGGAATGTAAGTTGGTACTTAAAACTAAGAAAAAACCTGTAGCTGCCTTAAAACCTTAGAGGTTAAGCAGGCACAGTTTGATACGTGGAATTCAGCTACTGGGTTTTATGAACATGGAAACCAGGCTGCAGCCAGTGCTGGAAAAATTCACTGCCATGTGTTTAACTGTGAATACATGCATCCTGTTCTGAAGAAAGCTATTGTCCCTATAGCTGACATATAAAGCTATATGGAAGAGTCTAAGATACAGCGGAAGAAGCTCATGGTAAATACAAGAAGCAGCTTCTCTTCTGAGAAAACTTTTTCACAGTATTTCAGGAGAGGGTTGTGGCTTGTTGGGCTTTTTTTTCCCACTAGAGCTAACATAATAGAGCAGAACGAAAACGGTGCCCAATTGGATCAAATTACTGGTGAAACAATGCAAGTGAATGTGCTCTTAGGTCTGCAGTTCGGAAAACTTCAAGAACTAAAATAAATTGCATGACCCCCTGGTAACTTCCACTAGAACTTATGGGTACAAATTGTTTGCCTCAAGCTGGGTGAAATATACATTCAAATCCAGGCTCTTGAAGGAAATTATTAAGTAGAGCCATATTAGCTTTCTCTGAAGCATACTCGTTTTCTATATTGCCACTGTATAGACCAATTATGTTACCTTTCCATGCTGAGAAATGATTGTTCTGCTAACACAGTTCTGGTAAAAATCAAAAGCACTACATTTTTAACCTTGGGGGATTTTTGTTATTGCTGCTCCCTTGCTAGTTCCTTCAAATGGAAAACATCTTCCATTAATCTAAATGCAAAATTTGTTCAGCTTTCTAAAGTTACTTGAAAAATGTTAAGCACAAAGCAATAAACTTTTTATGCTCTTAAGACCACTAATGCTTTGAGCTTCATATTCATTTTGAAGAAATGAACATTTTATGGTTCACAGAGGAATAGCTACATGAATAATATCTGAGATTATAATGCATCTAGCAGAAAAAAGATTAAGTTTATGTAAACTATTTAATCAGACGTGAAATTTTCTCTAGAGGATAAAAAATTCTGACCTTATTTAAGTTTATTTAAAAAAAAAAATACCAATATCACATTTCCATCAAGGGAACCCACTGATTTCCCCATTTATGTTGTATAAATATTCATCAGAATTGATGGCTAACTGGATACCACGGGTCCCTACAAAGCAAAAGTAACTTCAGAGGTGTACCCACATCGCTTTGGTCATGCCAAAGAAGATATTTTATATCAACAGCACTGAAGGGGTTGATACCAACAGCCCATCATGGCCCTGGCAGTGATCAACAGGTACATCACAAGGTACATCATAAGAATCACAGAACTGTAGATTGGCTTGTGTTGGAAGGGACCTCAAGGATCGACAACTTGTAACCCCTCCCCTCTCCCCCCCCCCATGCAGGGCCACCAACCTCCAAATTTAACACTAGACCAGGCTGCCCAGGGCTCCATCACACCTTGAACAGGGACAATGCATCCACAGCCTCTCTGGGCAGCTGTTCCAGCACCTCACCACTCTCTTGGTAAAGCTCTTCAGCTGAGAAGCTCCAATTCACACTTATAACTCTCTTTCACCTGTTTTAGTACTAGTGCCCAGTGAAGGAGCTTGCTGTACCCTCACACTGGCAGTAAATCTTCCTCAGATTTAGTAATTCAGGTAGTCCATCCCAGTGGACGAAGTGTTAGACCAAAGTTTCAAGTTTACCAATGTTTCGTAAGCAATGAATTTATTAAATAAACACAAAGGTGCAGATATTTTAAATGATCAACTGCAATGGATCATATGTAAGCTCAAGCAATTCTACAAGAGTTACATGATTTGTTCCCGATAAACCATACCTGAATTTGGCCCTCATTTCCGCTGATATCCAAAGTAAAGTTTTTGAGCTGTTTCAAATTAAATTAAGAAAATACTGGCATCCTAATTGTCAGCCCAGGTGCATTTATTTTTCTATTAAAAGCAGAAAATGAAGGAGCTTTTGTAAGCACAATATTTTATGATCCCACTATGGGTTTTGCATTCCATAAAACACAGTAATGAAAAATCCTCATGCAGAAGAATGTAGAAAAAATCAACAGGCTGGATGCAAAATAGTAATGCAGCTTAAACAACAACATGATTATGAATAACCTATTTCCAAGCATTACCATTTGGACATGGTTTGCAGAACAAATGATATCTGGGCTAAGGCTGAGTGTGATGTGATTCTTTTTAACCTATACTTGAAAGCACCAGGATATAAACTGTCATACCAAACCGGTTTTGGGATCTTCTGATTTTAAAGCAAATGTGAACTACTGGATATTCAACCCTTTCTCGCTGTCTTAATTGCAGCAAATTACCTGTTTGAGTCCAAGAGATGAACAGGAGATACTCTTTACTCTCCTCCCTTACGGATACGCAGCACCCTGTGGAAATCTACCCTTTCCTTTCTCATAGTATTCAGTTCTCACAACAAAGAACTTGATTGTAAGTCAAACGTAAGCTCAAATGTTTTCTCCGGCTTTGGTGGCAACCTGGACTCCTCCCATAGGGAAAAGTAAAAAATGCAGGTGAGCTCTTCTTTCTCTGGGAGTCCCTCCTCCCTTCTATAATATAAGAAAGTCAATGGGTTATTTTCCGCAGGGAGATAGCATGTCTCACTTGACAATCTCCTGGCAAGACTAACAGCCAAATCCTTGAGGTGTGGTGATACACAGACTTGTACCTGTAAAAGGCTTGCAGATGAATCTCCTGTTGTTAAGAGTCAGAGCTGTCTACAAAATGGCATTGCACTGGTGAGAAGACGACAGAACAACAACAACAAAACCACTCAGAATGACAAATCCATAAATGTAATTTTGAAGATCTTAAAAGCAGAAAGGTAATGAACACACTGTGGGGTGCTCGCAAACTTTGAGGGGTGAGTAGAAGGGAAAACAGAAATACATTTTTCAAGGAAGTTGCCAGAAAATTTGGCGTACCATTTGGAAGCTGTGTGAAACCCTTTTCCATTCCGTGACCCTACAGGAGAGCTCCTGCCGTGCCACTCACACCGCACAAAACCTCGGCCATTTTGCTCAAACTCTCGACTATACAAAATGGCTACAGCAGGCGGCATCTGCCACGGAATGATTGGTATTAGGCATAACTCATTATTCTGACAAGAATCTGGCATGCAAGCAGGCGTTCTGGCATGAGAATCGATGAGATAAGGATTTGGCATGACCGCCAGTAGGATATGAATTAAGCTCAGTGTCAACACAACGCACATGGTTTCCTCTCCATGGACATGCCAAATCCTTGACACTATAATGAGTTATGCATGATGCCAATCACTGATTGTCATTTCAATTGCACATCTCTTTTCTGATGCCATCAACCTGCAACGCGATCCAAACTTTGCTGTGAGCTCTGGTGGGGGTGACTGCACGTGTAGGGGACAGATCCCCACAACCATCACACGGCTGTGGGAAGCAGAAGAACCCACTGCACAGCTCTGGGGTACACATTTACACAACAGCACTGACAGCACCATGTGTCCGAGTCTAACAAAACAAATCGCCTGAGAAGATCATCAACTCGATGCTTGACAACACCTAAAACTCCACACACAAGGATGTGGAGAAGCTGATGATTGTCTCTGAGAAAAATGGAAGGGTAAACAGATCTAGGGTGTCTGGAAAGCAAGCTGGGCTATACTTCATCTTGCTGCATCCGTGACACGAGGATCTAAAGTAAGTGACAGCAGACAGAAATGTCTCTAATATGTGAGGTTGCTTCCAGATTTATTAAAGACAAACAAATGCAAAAAGCCCCTCAGTAAGAAAAGACCATACATATTAATAAAATACAGAATGTGCTGCATGAAGGCTCAGATCTGGCAGTCACTCACTCTTGACAGTTAAGATTATTTAACTCAAAGGTTTGGTGAAAGCAGTTCTACCCAAGTTGGGCTTTTACTGCAATTTACATAAGCAGAAGAATAAAATGTATTTTTTCTTAATGGCAGTGGAGGACTTCCAAATAATCTCCTTCCTCTTTCTGTCTCCTCAAAAGAAGCGTGTAGATTTTTGAAAAGATTTTATCTGGTTTTGAAACCTCAGTTCTTCTCTAAAGTTAAACTGAACCTGACAAAAGCTTAGAACAGCGTAATAGTCAGAATTTGAAAGGCAAACCATTGCTGCCACATAAAACACTGATTTAACTATGCTTAATCTTATGGAAGGACTTGTATGGCTTAAATGGACCACGATGGAAAATCAAGCCTTCTGCCTTTTAATTAAGTATCAAAGGTTGATACTCTCTGAATGGCAAAAGCATCTGTTAAATGCATGGTGACCTACCTGGCCAAAGTTTATGGGTCTCAACTCAGTTCCCAATGGAGCTGACCTTATAAACCAGAAAAAGCCACCAGCAATCTCAGCCAAGGTGCCAAGAGCTAAACAGAGCCCGATCCCTCCATGACGCCATGGGGACAAAGAACAGAGCCTGCCCATCCTTTGCCCTTTTTTTTCTGGAGCCTTGCATCCGCAGGATAATCGTTACGCCACCTTTCCTCAGTAGCTAATTAATAGTGAAATTAGAACAAGAACAACAAGAGAGAGCAAAAATAATGGATAAACAAACTTTTCCCTGGTGACATTCCCTGCTGCTCTGTTTTAGCATTCCCTCCTCATTGCTGCCCTCAGAGCAGCCGCTCCCACACGCCCTTCCTCAACCTCTGCAGTTGCTGTTGCTCGGTGCAGCCACAGCATCAACATTGTCAAACAATTCTGCAATGACACTGTGTCTCAGACAATGTTCCGCCACCACCAACAAGTAGTGAGTAACCTGTGCTGACAACGCATTACAGCCCTGCCATAACCAATCACTGTCTGACTGAAGCAAAATGGCAGCTAAATTACAACAGAATCTAGAACAGCATGTTTATTAAATTGGCGTAGCAGGCTGCTAAACAAAACAAAACAGAAGCGAGGATACTGGCAACGTGAGTCAGAGCTGCAACCCAGCAGCAAATGGAATGCCTGTATGCTAGATGAGATCTGGCAAAAGATCGGGTTTTAATTTTGTGTTTAAAATTTCAATTAAAAGCACGCGGCAACAAGAAAGTGATTTAGCAGAAAATGATTGAGTAGAAAGAAATTTCAAGAAGAACCCCAAATGTGATAAAACACAGAGATTATAAAAGGGCTGTATTTGACCTGTCAACATGAGAAAGTCCCAGAGTTTTTATTAAAAAGGGGCAGTGGGAAAGACAACCTGCTGTTTAGGGAAGCTGTATATTTAATTTTAGTGCCTATAATGGCATAGCCCATGACTATAAGGTATTATTTAAGATCTATCATGCTATTTCCTTGGAGGATATCTCTCTGCACTTTCACAGTGTGCTGCAGTTTGATAGTCTCTGTACAATTTAAGTATTGTTTACTGATTATTATTGAGCATGGGACAAAATTTGCCCTCTCTGGACCAATAAATATATGCTTTATACACAGAGCAGCGAGATGCTTCAGCTGCTGCTTGCCATAATACGATGTGCTGAACATATAGTTTAAGAAAACAAAAACAAAACAACCAACCAGAGTCACAAGATTATTAACATAACATCCTGCAAATCTAATTAAAGTCAAATACGTAATACCCTCATCAAAATCCAAATGTTCTTTACAGAAACATCAAGGAAGAAGGGGCATACAGGGGACGATACCACAAAGGTAATCAGAATTCATCTTCTGGGACTCATAGCCTATTACTCAAAGCTCATTATCAGTACTCCGTGTAGTAAAAGCAACACCTAGAGACCGCATCATTAGCTTTCTACACATGCATTACCCCACAGTTTGAGAACTGTAACAAAAAGCCCCACCAATACACGAGAGATTTTTGTTGTTGTTGTTGTTCTACGTGATTTAAGCCAGTTGAAGTTTTACACAATATGCCATTAAACAAAATGCTGTGAAATACCATCAAAATCTTGTACAAATGATTGTAGCACGGTAATGAGTGTGGCCTAGCTATTATAATACTCTGACACCTAGATACTGTCTGTAAAATGCTTCTTTAATAATACAGCCAAGATTTCTTCCTTTGTCCCTTTTGGATTTCTCTTCTTTGTCTGCTGATCAATCCCTCTGTCAACTGGCAAAACATAATTCATTAAGTGACTAAACATAACTGACTGCTATGAAACACATCATCTAATTCATTGAAGGAGAACGCTATTTCCTCCCCACGATAACTGGCCGAAATGAAGGCAGGGAAAGCCCAGCCTAGAGGGAGAGCAGGCATGAAAACAGAAATGGTCACCTTGAGTTTCACACCCTGCATCCATAGAAATATTCTCACAGCAAAAAGAAGCTGAAAAAAACCAGCTAGTGCAGTATTCAAGGCAAAACCAATACATCTTACATTAAAATAAGATTACAGAAACGGGTGCACTAAATTGTCAAAATCTAATTCCAACCAATAAAGAAAAAAAAGAAAACCATTCCAGATTCAACTGCACTTTTCCTCTGTGAAAATGACGAGGAGGAAACAACTACTGAGAAAACAGGGGTAGCTGCAAGATGGGAAAGAAGCAAGTGGTTAACATCACCATCATGCTCCATTCTATTTCTCTCAGAACCCACCTTGCAGTATAAAAACCCATAATCCTGTCTACTACTTTCTGTCGTCAGAGGCAGTGACGTTAACTAACGCCTAAAGCCCAGTGTTTCTACACATCTCAACAGATGCAGACACGGTGCAATGGAATGGCAGGTCAGCCTGCAACCAGCATCAGAGTCGGAAGCCAAAGCCAAGAACTTGCAATACCAAAAGTTGTATTTGTTGTTATATGTCAAGATGTTGTTATATCCCAGGATGACAGGATCTGGTAAGAAACAGGAGTCAAAAGCCCAAGACTTCTCTTAGGACGTAGCCTAGTCATTGTATTATTATTTTTAAGGGGGGTAAAACTCTCAACTAGGGAAAATAAATGGTATGATGCATTCTTTCCGTTGATAACTGAGCAAAGTGTTGGGGTTCATATGTCAGGGCATGTTCTTTCACCATTAGTGACAAAGAGAGACACTCTGGCCCCTAACTTTCATTTGCATAACTTTCTTTTGCACACCAGAGGCTGGGCAGTGTGCTGCCCTCAGCAGCTTCCTCCCTTGGCCACACCAGTCTGCACTCTGCAACCTTTATCCATCTACCTGGAAATTGAGCCCAAGATGATAAATTCTCTGCTTATCGGGCTGCATATGGTTTCCCAGGTCATTCCTTCAAATGGAATTCCCAAAGGAAACAAGAAAGGCCTCAAGAAAGGATCATTAACCTAATAGCTACATCAACGAAATGTTATCTGTTGCTAACTTTCAGCTAAAGAAAGGTCCTCATGTGTGGTGGAAGTCACCTAATCAGCAACTTGATCGTGCTTGAATCTGCTAATGTCTAATTGAAGAATCATGCTTCAGAGGATACGAGGCAGAATCTGAGCATCACAGATAAACCTGAAGTTCACTGAAGCAAAAGACAGCTGCTTTCCTGAATCCAGAGTGTCCTTCTAACCCAGACTGCAAACAAAAGGTGAATTAAATTAAGGCACTGCATTTAAGAAGTCCTATCTTGCTTCTTGGTGGGATTGCCCCGAGCTTTTTACACAACAGGCAAAGTCCTGAGACATCCACAGCAGACAACAGCTCGGGATTTCATGTTTTCTCAGCACCCCAATGCCACGTTGTCTATGTGTAGCCTGGTTGCAAAGAGTCCCACTATCTTTCAGAGATGTGTACACTTCAGACACTGTAGTTTGGCCATTAGTGCTGATGCATCTGGTTGACCCTAAAGTAGGTCAGCATGTGGAAATTCCACTCAGCAGGGAGCTCTGACATTTCAGTGCGTCTCTTTCCTTCCCACATTGGAAATAGTAATCTTACCTGTGAAAGGAACTTCATTTTAACAAATGCAAATGACAAAGCTGAAGGCCAATTATCATTTATATAATCTTTCAATAAAGGCGTAGATCAAATCAGTTCCTTCCAGTTCCCTTCCTGATCCACTGAGTTTGATCAAATCACCCTTTCCAATAGGGAAAATACATCAAAAAGTTGACCAACTCTCCCCATTACCTCAGTGCAGAGATGCGATATGATGTGCAAATGGTAAATAGATCCAGCTTCCCGCAACCTCAAACATCTGCTCTACACGCCATGAATTTCTCCTTGCTCTACTGGAAATACCTGCAACTGACCTGCAGCCTGTAGTCAAATCAAGAACATACCAGAAGGGAAACGGAGCTCTGCATCGTGTTTTTTCTCCTTGCCTATCAACTCTCCCCCGCCCCCAACTTCTTACCAAAGAGTTGCACTTTTGTACTTTGGGGCCTCTTATTTTAATTTATGCAACAGCTTAAAACATTTTGTTAGGGCTGAGTGAGACCATCTGTGCAAGAAATAAAAGATGCCTAAGGGTAAAATAGGCAAGAGCAGTAATGCTGAATACGTGGAAGGCAATCGACTGCCTATGGATTTTGTATCTACCGCTGTGACCTTTCAAACGATGGAATACAGTCAAGGGTAATTTCCATGTAACGTCTGCTCCAGAAAGAAAAACTAATCCAGAAGAGTATTACTGCTTTCCAGAAAACTGGATACCCGCAGTTGCCTGTCACTGCTCAATGCCTCCATACAATTTAGCATGACATTTGCATAACATTATAGAAAATCTCCTTCATTATGTCCTACAAGAAGATCTGCCAGCATTTGTTTTCTTGAGGTGAGCAGGGACTCAAGTTGATTCCGAAACATAAACTTTTTGTCAAGGATGGCAACGTTGCTCTTTAAAATGATGGATCACTTCCTACAACCCTTAAATTACCATTACAAAGCCCTGACCTTGTGTGCATTACGTATTCCCTGAAGATGTTAGGGAATATTTTACGAGTTGTTTCATTTTGCTGTCTTCTTTCTGATTACCTTTGGGGCTTATTAAGAAAGTCTTTTTTTTTCTCCCTGTTTTTTTTGTTTTGTTTTGTTTTGTTTTGTTATTTTTTAAACTTAGTGTGGCCCAGGACTAAGAGGGGAAAAAACCCTCAGTGGGGGTTGAAATATATTTAAGCTCAAAGATGAAAGAGTTTTATTTACAGAAAACAGTTTCAAGGAAAGAAGTGAGTGCTTTTGTCTAGGGAACTTCTTCCCCTCTTTGGAGCAATTATGTGTAAGAACGCGGATGGGAAGTTTTGTCTCACTGGCGACCTTATATTCTGGAAAAGAAAAATTAGCTCCAAGATGACTAGTGACAACCAGCCAAGCCTATCAGCAGAGTATGCTGGTCTTTGAAGGCTGAGGGCATGAAGGTACATGGGAAAGCTCTGAAGAGGGAACGGTTCCGGCCAGTAAAAGGACAAACCTGCAATCAGTATCAGAAACCTTTATAAAAGGCACTGATGGAAAAAAAGTTGCTTGCTATTTAACAGGGGTCAGCTCTCCTTGCAGGCAGAAGACGATCTAAAAAAAGAATAATGGACCATCATAGTAATACATCATTCCAGAGAAGTTAGAAAGCGATTTTTGGGTTTCTGATATTCCCATTTCCATGCAAATATGATGATCACCAAAATTTTTCTTCACCTTTCTTTTCTATCCTCTTTAGAAGCGTCCAGAATTACGAGGCAGAAAGAACCCAAGCTGGTGCTGGAATATATTCCTGCAACCCTGACACTCTGCATTACAAAACAGCTTAGAATAGGAAGAATGCTCCCATCAGGTATTGCAGGATCACTGCTTCACCCCAAGCCACAGCTCAGCAGTCGATGTACATGCAGTGGCACAGTGGGACGCCTGGTGCTGCTGTCATCTGGCTCTTTCCCCTCAGCTGGAGACACGCAGCCTCAGAATGTAATGACTTGTTGCAGTAGAGGTGCAAATAGATTGCTAACTTTGCAGTTCACAGGGAGTTTTGATTGCTTCCTGTGCGAGTCCTCCCTCCACAGTAACCTGTGCCTTCGACACTGTGGTTATTAAATGTGGGCAGTTCAAGGAGGAAAAAAAAGAAAGAAAAAGTAATTTTTGAGCAACTGCATGGCTTCGTTCCTCACAAAAACGAAAGACAAAAGTAATCTGCAGTAGTTAAGGCAACAACAGGTCTGTGGACCGGATTGCCCTGAAAGCTGACAGTGAGCTCAGAAGTCAGTGGTCTGCACCTGGCCAAGGTCAACCGTTACTCCTATAGAATCACAGGACTATAGAATGGCCTGGGTTGAAAAGCACCACAACGACCATCTCGTTTCAACCCCCTGCTGTGTGCAGGGTCACCAACCAGCAGACCAGGCTGCCCAAAGCCACATCCAGCCTGGCCTTGAATGCCTCCAGGATGGGGCATCCACAGCCTCCTTGGGCAGCTGCTCTCCCAGTCACAATTTCAGATTTCCAACTGGCCAATTGCACACCTCCCTACAGCTACAACCAGAACCTTCAGCAAGCAGGTTGCATGAGGGGCCCAAGGTTGCAGAGGCGACAAAGCCTCAAATCAAAAAGTAGTGCTGTGCAGGCTGGAGAAGACCAGCAAAGAACAGTATGCACAGCACTACCCATAACCCATCGTTGTACCCTGCTGCATTTACCAAATGAGAACAGAAC